>NC_058132.1:620069276-620080220 GCF_016433145.1 Gracilinanus agilis | reverse complement strand
AGAAAGGAAGGAAGGAAGGAAGGAAGGAAGGAAGGAAGGAAGGAAGGAAGGAAGGAAGGAAGAAAGAAAGAGAAAGGAAGAAAGAAAGAAAGAGAAAGGAAGAGAGGAAGGAAGGAAGGAAGGGAGGGAGGGAGGGAGGAAGGGAGGAAGGGAAGGAGAGAGGGAGGGAAGAAGAAAAAGATAATAGAGGAAAATCAGAACCTCACCCTTACTTTGGTAGTACCAGCCCCTCACCCTCATACCTTGTTCTAAGACTTTCTCCAAGACCATTGGTCTTGAGAGTGCCTATACTAACATCAAGGGAAGAAGTCAATATTTCTGCCCTCTGGGAAACCACCCCATTATGGAAAATGTTTTGTTGAAATTCTGTTGAATTGGCTTTTTAAGAAGTACTTTTAATTCAGGCCTGTAGCTTCTACTGTTCTCATACATGCATACCTTAATGTTAAATTTTAACCTGAATTCATAAGATGGTTTTTAATTAAAACTCAATGATATTCAAAATAGTTCCTCCTCAAAAAAATGCAAAAAAAAAAAAAAAAGAAAGCCAACGAACCCAAGAGAACTTAACTTAATTCCATATTTAAGTCTATAAATGTATTTGGAGGCAGCCTCTTTGCCCTCCAAAGCAGTAGTGTAGCAAATTGAGAATTTACTCCCCTCCCACCTTCCCCCTGGATTCTACCACTTCCTCTTTAGCTCAGAGTGAGATGAGACTGAGAAGGAAGGAGACTCTTGAGTGCATAGAATGCTAGGACCCAGTACTGGTCAGACAATATTCCCATGACTAGAGCTACCCTCACCCCAGAAATGACTCCGGTGGTTTCAACATCCCTCATTGATTCTTTCGAAGTTAAGTTCAGCAGCCACACAAAGAAAGAACACAAAACCTTTTCCTTGTGTTTTGAATTAGCCCAGATCTTTGGCCTGTCTCATCTGAAGCACCCCATGTGTCCTTAAGTGATTATTCTTCTATTCTATGCCTACCACTGCTTGGCTCTTTGCTTTAATAGCTTTGGACAGATCCCTTTCCTCCAGAATCCACTGGGTACTGTGCCTTCTATTGGTTAAAATCTCTGTTCTCTTAACCCCACCCCCAAATATAAAAAAAAATACAACAAAATAAAGACAACTAGCACTAGTCAATAATTAAATTCAACTAATATGGATGGACTATCTACCATTCACATTGGGCAGCAACAAAAGGACAGAGAGTTCTCTTCCTCTTTTATGATACCCAATGAAGGCAATTTTCACTTTTCATGTAGTTGGGGAAAAATGCATCTAGTCAATGACTAAATTTTTAAAGTAACTTTTAAAATTTAATTTCCTTCTAATTATCACTAAATAAACATAAAGAGACATGAACATTTCAATATAAAATAAGATTGTATATAAAACAGCGAACTATTAGTTTTTTTCAAAATCTATTTAAATTTTAAATTACCCTGCTTGTGTCTCCTTCTGAAGTGATTTTTGTGGTGTTTTTTTTCCATGTATTTTTCAGACATGGCCTGAGTGTTGATTTACTTTGCTTGACTATATTCATTTGTTTTGTATGTGTGTGTGTGTGTGTGTGTGTGTGTGTGTGTGTAAGATGAGGGAATGATAAGACAGGGAGTAAATCAGTGAGTGTAGAAAAGCCAAAAAAGAAAAAAAAGAAAAGAAGGAATCAATAAAATCACTTTTCAAGTACCAATGAAGATGATAATACAATGCCCTGTTAATATTGTCTGGGGATTTAGTTACCATGGATATGTATGCCTAGCAAGAAGACCTTTCACTGGACTGAAGAGAAGCTGAATTAAATTGGTAAAGAATTTTACAAATACGAATAACATGAATAACGAATAACAATGGTGAACATTGTCTATTATTCCAATATTCAGCTCCCGGACTTGGGAACAAATCCTTACCAGTACTGTGTGCATTCCATTATAGAGCCGGCTAAGGGATACCATGGTAGAAAAGAAGATGGCCAGCATTAGTCCCGATGCAAAGGGGTACTGTGGAAAGAGGGAGAGAAGAAATAAGAGAGTTTGTATTGCATTTGGCATGAATTTGACATTATATTCATGAATAGAGCCCAATAATTTTGCATTCCTGGCCCCTAGATATGGCATTATCCAAACTAACAATCTTGCTCTACAGACCAGAAATGGAAACTATGAAATGGAACAGAGTGGAAGGAGAGAGGTGACGTCTAAGAATGAAATTATAGCAGTTTTCTTCCTACAACAATGCAAATGATCCAGCATAGAGTAAAGGAGTTGAAGCAAATGGAATTTTTCTTTCCACTTCTTTGAGCCCATAATCCTATTCCCTTGGCTTCACAGAAGTTAGCTAGGCAAGATGGAATTCGAAAGTGCTGCTGCCTAGATGTTTTGAGTAGCCGTGTCCTGGACATAGGGTGGCAGATATTTTGTTGGCACCCAAATAACTAGAGAACTGGGTTTGAGGTCAAGAAGACTTGAAGATTCTAGGTTGGAATAAATCCCTAGCTGAGTTATGCAGGGCATATCTCAAAATCTCAGATTCCTCATCTGTAAAGAGGAGATACTAATAACATCTACCTTAGTGGGTCTAAGGCTGTCATGGGGACCCCAAAACAATGAATACAAAGTTCTTTGCAAACCTTAAAGCATGATGATTATGATGATATCTTCCTGTGGGATGATCCAGGAAGTATATGTCTGACCAAGGAAACTATGAATATGTACAATTTAAATGGATAGAGTACAAGTTCAACTCATTCATTCTTTCTTTTTTTTTTCTTTCCTTCCTTTCTCTCACCCTCTGTCTTAGTATCAGTTCTAAGACAGAAGGGCAAAGAATAAGCAAAAGGGGTTAAGGGACTTGCCCAGAGTTACACAACTAAGAAGTTTCTGAGGCCAGATTTGAACCCAGATCCTCCCAACTCAATTTTAATATTAGACAGCAACTGAACAAAAGGAAAGTATGCTCATTAACTATACCTAAAAAGATGTTATCCCCAAGCTCAAAGAGCTAATAATTGCTTGTTCTCTATTGTGTTCACTCAGTGATGACAATGCTCCAGAGACCTATTTTTCTTCCTAAAAAAATTTTTTTTTTTGCCAGCAACTATTAAGTCTATTTATTCCAACCTGGGTCCATATGAGAATCTTCTTTCAAAGACATGCCCAGCAAAGAGTTATCTAATTTCTGCCTGAACATTTCTAGGCATTAAGGACCCACTTTATGCTGAGGCTGATTTTTCCTTCCTAAAATTTTAACAATTGTTTGGCCTTGGATATTTAACTACATTAATGTTAAAATTGACCAGTTAATATTCACACTGTTAGAATTTTGGACATTAGCATTAACCCAGGTTCACACAGCCATCCAAATATATTTGTATCTGTTTATTAGAAGAAAAGCTAGAAGAGTTAAGTAGCTACTTTTATTAATCACAAAAATATGTAATATATAAGTAAAAAAGGAATCAGAATACTCTTGCTACATATGAACTAAAAATGATTTAAAAAGAAAAGGTTCAGTGTAGTCTTATGTTAGATCCATCTAACTTCTGTTTCCTGAAGACAGTGTCCTTTTTTGCTGCTCAAATCTCTGGTGGCAGAAACTTGTGCTGAGCAGCATGGCCGATGGTTTCTAGCAGCAGTGTGAGGATGCTCATGTCTCACCTGCAGGCAGTCCTTGGCCTCATGACTCTCAGATAATGTTCATAATAAAAATTTGAGAGCAGCTGCAGACATTGGCACCACCAACATCTATTACCTATGTTTTTTGTTGTTGTTGTTTTTTAATTTTTCTTTTGAATATTTTCCCCTAGTTACATGTTTCATGTTCTTTCCCTCTCCCCCAAGCCCCCCTATTCCTCCTTAGCCGACCCACAATTGGGGGTTTTGTTTTTTAATTTGAAAAAAGACCCTCTGATTTAAGTAACATACTAAATTGCTAAAATATGTGTCCCCAGATTTGGGGGTGGGTGGGTAAAAAGGATGGAATTTTCCTCTTCAAAAAGGATATCTCTCCGATTTAACTGAGATCTAAAATTTGCAGAAGGGTAAGTCATCTCTAAACAGTATAAATAGTTCACTAAATGGTGAATGACCATTTTAATGTTTATGTTATATAACTCTTAAAGAGATACCTGGCTCCTACCCACTCCATCCCTGGCCTTACCAAAGAAGGGCTGAGAAAAGGTACTTCCCTCCCTTCAGTGGGTGGATGGGAAAGATTATGAGTGTGGAATATTGTGCATACAAATGCAGGTGATGTTTGGGCTTGTTTTTTGGAGTTATATTTCCCCCCTTTTCTCTTCTTTTTATTTTTTGTTACAAGGAATTACTCACTGGTAAGGGAGAAGAGAGGGATCTATCTAAAGACAAAGGTTATATAAAAACAACACATATCAATAAAAATTAAGAAATGATCTAAAGCAAAAGCAAGGCAGCTTTTAAAAGTTGTTAATGGACACCTCTTGCACAAGTAGCATTCAAGTTATTGCATAATCATAAAAATGAACACATTTTCCATCACACCTTATTAATTTCTTAGCAAACATGTTGTAAAATTAATCCCATTTAGTTCTTTCCTAAGCAATGCTTTGAAGCTATTAATTAGAGCAGGAGGCTCCTAAGAACTCTTGGTTCAGGGTGATGGCTGGCTAGAAACAACATATCCAAATAAATGTGGTGGTTTCAGCTCAATCCCTGGAGACCATTTGTTCAGATTACAAAACTTCCTAAATCTAGCACAACTGGTTGCTCTAAAGAAAAGATCAAGAGAAATAGAATTTAAAATGTAGGCTATGGCTGAGAGATTGAGAACAATGGTACTTGGGGGAAAGTTTTATTAGATGCCTTAGTGAATGTTCAATTTCCTTTGGTCACTGTTTCATGAATTTCAAATTTGTTCAAGCTGTTTTTAAGGGGAAATTCTGAAATGGAAAAAAAAATCTATTCTCCTAAGATAAATATAACATCATCCCTCCCTAAGAAGGATCTCTCTGATAGAGAAGCAGCAGCAAATGAACGAGGGTAGTTGCTCTGTGTTTTAATTCCAGGTCTATCCTAAATGTATCACCTCAGAGAAGTCCTCCTCTGAATTTTGGTTTCTTCTGGGAGGTTTACCAGCTCTCTAAATTCCCTTTAAATTCTTTAAAATCCCTTCCACTTCTAAAATGATTCTAAGATCCTTATAATTCTAGTCTCAGTACTAAAAAGATTATCTTTGGAGTTGTTTACTACCTTGTATCTGTTCATTGTAGAGAAGAGAAATGTGAACGAGATTGCTGTGGCCGCCATGGCGTGAGTAGATGGCATCCCATATTCATCAGCTAGTCTCTTTTCTAGTTTCACAACAGGAGGGGTGGAGGGCCGGGGCCACTTCAGAATATCTTTCAAGATTTGACCTATATACATAATCACCTGCAAAAGAAAAGGAATGAGCTAAATTTCAGTGGATGTACATAAGCTGGAAATTCAACACGTGAAAATAGTTTTTCAGTCACACCTTGGAGATGCCCAGTGTCCAAGATTGCTGGGCTCTGCCCTCGACACTGTTCCCCTACTGTTGCCACCCATCTGTGAAGCATAGTAGGCAGTTGTTGGAACATATTTTAAGAGCACCAGCCTTCTGTAGCCTCGGAACTACTGAGGAGCTTGTAACAAGAAGTAATGATCCAGCATGCCAATAAGTACAACAGAATAATTCAAATCGGGCAGAATTTCCCATTAAAAAAATGACTAAAGGCTTATTATTCTTGAGAAAAGGCAGTTAAGAAGGATAATTGGAGTCCATTCAGTTGGCTGTAATAATAAGTCTGAAAAGAAAAAGGATCACATAAATATTTTTTGACATTTTCAATTTTATTTTGTTTTTACATTATATAGTCAATCCTCAACTCTTGCTGAGTTCCTAGAAAATGGTACACATGTAAAGAATGTAAATATTGATATGTTGAAACTATGGGAAATAGGGAATTAACTTCCCATGACCACCAAAAACTGGAACCTTTCACTAGAGATTGATGGAAATACTATTTTCCACATACAATTCTTTTTTTTTTTAAACCTTACCTTCCATATTAGAATCAAAACATTTGAACCCAGAACTTCCCATTGTTAGGATTGGCTCTCAATCCAGGGAGTCACCTAGCTGCCCCCTACATAAAAGTCTTTATAACAAAACATGAATTCTGATAATATGCATTTTTCTAACATAGTGACCATGAAAAAATTCTATAAAATACAGCATACAAAACAAAATGAGTAATTTCTCAGTTTAAAAAACAACACATTGATTTCTGACAGTAATATACTGCATTAAACCTTTCTACAATGGCCATCCTCTGAAAACCAAGGGGGACATTTCTGGGACTTTAGCCACTGCTGTAGGAAGATCCCAAGACTGGCTAGGTCTCCAGGTCACTTCCCGCACTCTGAATGCAGGGGGAGCTCTTTTTTTTAGGGTGCCAAAGACCAACGAAGCACCTAGTAGACTACCAGTTGCTCCACAAATTTGCCCATATTGCCCATCTCACTTTTTTCTCTATTACGCAGAGCCTGGAATCTTCCTGTCTGCCAATGTGAAAGAAAATGAGGCTACTAATAAAATCACGCAAACGTTCAAAAGTCCAAAAGTGAAATAGTGAATGTTGACGATTGACTGTATTTACAGATTATTTTTGTTTTGTACAGGATCTCTTATAACAAAGTAAAACAAGTAAAACTAATCTATGTGATACAGTGACCTCATCTGAAAGGTTGTTTAGCATTTCATATCTGCAACAGGCTATCACTTTCCTTTTTAATTCATAGAAATTATTAATAGAAATCTATTTTTTCTCTCTCCTATTCCCTACCCCATTTAAAAAGAAGAAAGATAAAAAAGAAAATTTCTTGCAATAAATATACACCACCAAGCAAAACAAAGTCCTCCAATGACTGTTGGGGAAATTTTATATTTTAATACACATTTTATGAATTATAAATATATATGCATTATTTTTGTATATATATTATCATTATGCACCCCAAAATCCATCAATCTATTACCTCTCTGTAATGGACAGCATGTCTCAGCATCAGTTCTCTGGAATTATGAATGGTCATGTTTTTAGTGAGAGATAAACATAAATCAGAGAATATGATCATTCCTTCTCCCCTCTTAGATTAAGAACACAAAGAACTGGTACACTTAACTCAATTATTACTTCCAAGAACAAGCATTTGAAAAACATTTTTTTAGAGGAAGGCAGTTAGATGATACTGGGAATGAATGAGTCAGGGATGAGCCTTCTGCTTATTTTTTATTTCCTTTATGATATCTCTTAAACATGACACTTTTAATCATGACTGTTATTCGCTTTCCAAGAACATGTCTACGGGTTTTTTGGTTTTGTATCTAATGTCATCGCTTGAGTAAAAATAAGGAATTTAAAGCTGTTGTTGCTTTTAATCTTTGATTAAGAATCTCAGAATCATTTTGATCCACTAGACACACTACTGTAGATCTTTCTGCATTTGGATGTTCTCTCTGATTAATCCATGGAATGCCTCCTGAACAAGGAGTATTATTTGAGTTTACCAAATAGCCTTTGGAATGTGTAGCATATGTTATTTGTGTGTAATGGAAGTTTCCTATGGAGCTATAAACCACAGCCATTAACTTCGCTCAGCAGGCCATAACCCCAAGGGCCCAAGACCTCAGTGAAAATCCTACTAGAATTCCTTTGCTAAGATAATATGACATGGAAAGTTTGACCATGTTACCATCCTTTTACGGCCAGGAACTGTTTCTCTAGTGTACTAATGCGTCCATCTTTCCAGGTCTCTGAATCTTTCTTGTGAAGCTACTGTATTTATTCTGTATACACTTACAAATGCACTTCTTGTCTTTCCCCATTAGAGTGTAAACTCTTCTTCAAGAAGTGGGATTACACCATTCACTGTGTTTGTATCCCCAGAGTTGATCACAGAGACTGCACACTTAAGTTACTGAATAAATGCTTTTTGGTTAATTGGTTGAAGAAGCATATCAAATTGCTTTTTTTCCTATCTGCTGAATTAAAAATAGTATACAAAAGAAAATAAAAACTACAAAATAAGAAGCTGATTTGATCACCACAAAGAGGAAATTAAAAGAATTATACTCAATTTTACATTAGCAAAACTGAGAATACAAAATACAAAATAGTCAAATCAACAAAGCAGGTATTTGAGAAGTTAACTCAATCTCAGGAAAAGGCCAAACCACAAATCAATTGCCAAAGCTGGGGGAAACTCCACATTAGAAGGAATTTAATAAAATGTTTAAAGAACAATTAGATTCTTTTCTCCAAAAAAAATTCACAAAAAATAGAGAGGGAGAGCACTGAACCAAATTCCTTTTTTTGATACCAATAGGGTACTGATACCCAAATAGGAAGCAAGGAAGAAGAAAAGAAGGGAAATATAGATCAATCTTACTAACGAATAGGATAAATAAAACCCTAACAAGAAGACCGAGAGCAAGCTATGTGGTACAGTTGATAGAATGCCGGACCTGGAATCAGGAAGACTCATCTTCCTAAATTCAAATGTGGCCTCTGACAGTTACTAGCCATGTGACCCTGGGCAAGCCACTTAACCCAGTTTGCCTCAGTTTCCTCATCTGTAAAATGAGCTGGAGAAGCAAATAGCAAACCACTCTTGGATCTTTGTAAAAAAAAATAGAATTATAAGTTGGACATGACTGAAATGATCAAATATCACCATCAACAGCAAACAAACAAACAAAAAAACTACTAAAAAACTACTAATGAGACTAGAGAAAACAATTCATTATGATAAAGTTGAATTCATATCAAGGTTGTAAGCAGGATTCAAAATTAGGAAAGCATAGTACAATTAATTATGTAAGCACAAAGAGAATAAAAACTACAGGATTATTTCAATAGATACAGAAAAAGTCTTTGACAAAATTCAACACTCATTTATATTAAACAAACAAACAAACAAACTTTAAAAGGCACAGGCCTGGAAGGATTCTTCTTTAATATAATCAAAAGCATATATTTAAAATAAGGGCTAACTTTTTTTTATAATAGAGAAACACTAGATAATTTCCCAGTATAATTAAAGGTAAATATAAGGATGCTTTTTCTCCTCACTAGTATTTGACCTAATTCTAGAAATGCTAGGGACAATAGTAAAACAAAACAAAACAAAACAAAAAACAAAGGTATAAACCCTGGTAAAGAAAAGATAAAAATATCCCTATTTTCATATGATAAAAATGATATGATCATGTACTTAGAAAACTCCATTGAAGCTGATAAGAAGCTAACTAAAAAGATTAACAGTATACAAACTTAGCCCATAAAATCACCACATTTCTATATAAGGCTAACAAAAAAATCAATAAGACATTTTAAGATAAGTTTCATTCAAAATAATAACAAAGAGCATAAAATATCTGGGATTTAACTCATATAAAACTTGTGTAAATACAACTACAAAACACTCAACAAAAAAGAAAAGATTCAATTATTGAAGAGCTATTTACTGCTCATGAATAGATAAATATTCCAATATAATAAAAATTAAAATTCTATCTAAATTAATTTATAGATTTACTTCTATTCTAATCAGATTGCCAAGAAAATACTTTTTAGAACTATACAAAATAATATTCATTTAGGAGAAAAATATTCTGCAAATCCCAGGGGAATGAGGAAAAGTGCAAATGGAAGGGACATAGTATTACCAGATTTCAAACTAAATTATGGAGCAGTATTCCTCAAAACTGTTTGGTCAGATGTAGTCTGAGCAGTCCAGACTATAGCAGAATTATAAGCTCATTTTAGCTCATTTAATCCTCATAACAACCCTAGGGAGTAGAAACTATTATTATAGCAAATTTTAAAATGGAAGAAACTGAGGCACAAAGGTGAAGTAATTTGCTCAGGGTCAGTCACAAACTAGTATATTTCTGAGGTCAGATTTTGAACTAGATCTTACTGACTCCAAGACTAGAGTGACTCTATCCACTGTTTCATTTATCTTGGGGATTCAAAGAAAAGAAACCTCTCCTACTTATACCTTCCACTAAAACTAAATCTTTTTAAAGATGAGCACCACCTATCTTTTCCTTGAGAGGTTGCTTTTTTTTTTTTTTTTTTTTTTGTAATTTGGGAACTATCCTTAGACTTTTTACTTCTTTCTTTCCTTTTTTTTTTTCAAACCCTTGCCTTTTGTCTTAGAACTGATACCAGATATCATTTCCAAGGTAGAAGATTGGTAAGGGCTTGGCAATTGAGGTTAAGTGACATGTCCAGGATTACACAGCCAGGAAGTGTCTGAGATCAGATTTGAATGCAGAACCTCCTGTCTCCAGGTCTAGCTCTCTATCCAGTCAGCCACCTAGCTGTCCCTTTTCATTTATTTCTATTAAAGCTAATCTTTTGAGATTTAACCCAATATTCTAGTCTGCCAACATCCTTTTGGATCTTGACTTTGTAATCTACAGATTGGTTTTTATCTACTAGCTCTGTGTCATATGCAAAATGGATAATTATGCCAATCATACCTTGAACTGAATTGCTGAAAAGGTGTAAGATTAACACACACACACACACACACACACACACAGAGCCAACTATAGACCCCTGGGGTACCCTATGACCAATTCCCTAGAAGTTAATATCAACTTGAGTCCAATCATTCTAGTAGTTCCATAGCCACTTAACTATATGATTATCTATCTATCTATCTTGCCCAAGGAACACATGAGAAACTTTGTCAAATGCTTTCCTGAAGTCAATGTAAACTATGACTATAGCTTTAGGTTAATTTTCAAGACTAATAACTTAAAAAAAAAAGAGGGAGAGAGAGAGAGAGAGAGAGAGAGAGAGAGAGAGAGAGAGAGAGAGAGAGAGAGAGAGAGAAAGAGAGAGAGAGAGAGAGAGAGAGAGAGAGA
>NC_058132.1:619994803-620068883 GCF_016433145.1 Gracilinanus agilis | reverse complement strand
ATATATATATATATATATATATATAAAAGAATTCCAGTAGAATGGAAGTTATTTGAGGGTAAGAACTATTTAATTTTGGCTTGCTTTTAGCACACACAGCAAGCACTTGTTGAACTAACTTAAGGCTACCTTTTCCAAACCTCTGTGTTGAGCATGTTTCCCGCTTCAGGCAGCCTTTCTCTGAATCATGCCTTCCCCCATGCCTCTAAAAGTCTCTGATTGGAAAGATCAAGGCTATCAGTGTTGGAAATAAGTGATCATATTTTCTAAATAAGACAACACTTCTGTCAGAGAAAATTTCAATGGCATCATGTACTGCCAAGACATTTCAAAACATTTTCAGTAATCATTGAACAAATTAGATCCAGGCTGAATGGCCAATGATTGTGGACAGACAAGTCACTTGAGGACTGTTTGGGTCATAAGGTCAAGATCACAAAGGATAACTATTTCGTTAAGAGCAAGACCTTATGTACCATGGGCAACATTTGCCTTTCTGTGAATGTTTTCCTTCTCCAGGGGCTTAGCCATACCAAGATAATACATTAAGCACAGGGAATTTTGTCTTGAGCTCTAAGTGAACTCAAGCCAAGCAAAGGAGCATAGAATATAATGATAGAAATTTAATGCTTCAAAACAACAGGCTTTCAAGAAAACCCACTTCTATTCTCTCTAAGTAATTGAGTTGAGAAATGTACACCATAACAATTAACAAAAAGAAATGGGGTGGGCAGAATTCCTAATCCAGGTGTCTGAACCTAGGGGTTGTTTAATCCTTCACTTAATAATAGTAGTTCACATTTACATACCACCTTTAGGTGAACATAGCATTTATCTCATTTGATCCTCAAAACAATCCTTTTGGGCAGATGCAATTATTATCCCCATTTTACAGATGAGGAAGCAGAGTCAGAGAAGATGTCTTGGCCATGTTCCCATAGCTAGGAAGTATCTGGGATGAGATTTGAACACAGGCTTTCAAGACTTCAGATTAAGCACTCTATCCATCTGGTATAGTGCTGGAAACCAGTTATTTAGTAAATATTTTTTGGTTGACTGAGATACCAATGAATCTGAGAGCTGCATATACATTTGCTAGGTAAAAAAACAAACTGATGTTTAAAATGCAACATTTTAGGGTTTACAAAGTGCTTTGAGTACATTATCTCCTTTGATCTTCATAAGAACCATGCAAAATAGGCAGTATAGGTGTTATCCCCATTTTACAGATAAGAAAACTGAGGCAGTGACTATAGGCACAGAATCGGCAGGTTTCTGGGGAGGGGGGATTTTTGATGCAGATATTCCCAGGTTTCTTGATTCCATCAGCATTGGATCAAGAAGGCAAGGAGCAGGAGAAAGGAAGTCTCTGGAACGCCAGTCTGAAGGGTGGGAAATGGCAAGAAAAGATTTTTCTAGGTAAGTAAGCAAGATTTCTGGTGAGGTCCAAGGTTTCCTGGTGGATGAATGAATATTTAAAAGAAAAACTTGTGCCTTCTTTAAACAAGGTCGGGGAAGGACTTCCCCAGGAGCAAGAGGTAGATGAAGTACAGAGTAAACTTATGATGGCCAAGTTTTAAAAATCCAGTTTTTTGTATAAGAAGAATGATGGCTACATCCTTCCTTTCTCTTCAGTCCTGTTGTGAAGATACAAGGGATATCTGAAAAGTACTTTGAAAGACTCAGGAGAGAGACAAAATAATAAAAATCAAGTGTCTATTAAAAAAAAAACCAAACAACCTCTTACCTTTCATCCTAGAATCAATACTGTGTGTTGATTCCAAGGCAGGAGAACAATAACAGCTAGGCAATGGAGGTTAAGTGACTTGCCCAGGGTCACAAGCTAGCAAGTACTTGAGGCCAGATCTGAGTCCAGGGCTTCCTGCCTCTAGGTTTGGCCCTCAATCTACTGAGCCATTTAGCTGCCCCCTAAAAATCAAGTGCCTATTAATAGAAGCTAGTTTGCAGTATTTAAAAGTTTTGCCTCAAACTGTAAGGAATTTCTCAAATTATTTTCAAATATAGTTTAGAGAAGAATGGAATTTTCTCCCCAAATTCACTGTTAAATTTTGAGAGAGGGGGTTCCTTCCTGCCATCTTCCATTCCTTAATTTGTGTAGCTCTCTGGAGGTCTCTACAAACTTATTCTTCTCTTACGTCTTACCTAGGCAGTGTGATCTCACTGTGGCTATCAAATGAGAACTTGCTCATTTGCTGAATCACAGGTTTTATCCAGGGACAGATGGCAATGGCACCACATATCGTTGTTCTTAAAACTCTTCCATTTCAAAGGCACCCACAGCTTTGCTCCTGTGTTTCTGTGTTTGTGGAGAGCCGAGTTGTCAAGAAAGGCAGGAATGTATATGCCAGAGGAGAAAGAAAGGGAATAGAGACACATAAATATTTTACCCAGGTGATATGGGGGGCTGCTATGGGACTAGTTAGTGTTTATTTGTTGTTGTTTTAATTAAAAGATATTTTATTTTCCCTATTATATGTAACTACAGTTTTCAACATATATTTCCCAAAATTATAAAACCCAAATTGTCTCTCTTTCTTCCCTTGGAAGAATGGTACGTGATTTGATCTGGATTATACGTGTATTATCAGGCAAAACATACTTCCATTGCTGTAAGAGAATACTCATAGAAAACCAAAACCTAAGGAGCTAGTTAGTGAGCTGGAATTGGAATCAGGAAGACCTGAGTTGAAATCCAGCCTCAGGTCATATTAGCTGTATGACCCTGGACAAGTCACAACCTCTGGCTGCCTCAGTTTCTTCATCTGTAAAATGAAGATAATAGCAGCATCTACCTCCTAAGGATGTTGTGAGGATCAAATGAGATAATATTTATAAAATGCTTCACATGGTGCCTGGCACATAGTAGTCCTACAAAATGTTAACTATTGTTTCGATTATTATTATTACCCTTCATTCTGTCTTCATGCTATTATTACCAAAGGATATTTCTCTATGTTACTTTTCTCTAATCTAAATAAATGGAAATGTCTATTATTTGGGAAATTTGTCCAAGAAAGCCCATAATCTGAGCTCAAAAGACAGTGGAGAAGAGAGCAATCCACACTGAGTTTTTCAATGACAAAACTGGGTAAGTGAACATATCTTCTTGTAATATGAATGTATCTTTATTCATTTGCTTTCTTTCCTCCTTGGAATATATTCAATTCTCAGGTAATATATTTAGTAGCTAAGGAGATTATTCTCACCACATTTTTAGTTCCAGTAACTCCGATAGAGAGATGATGGGCACCAGTCAAGCACATACATATCCCTGCTGGCAGCATAGTGACTTAGTTTTAAGATGTAAGTGATCTATGTTTTATTGCAATTTTATTTATCTTGCTAAGTATTTCCCAATTATGTTTTAATCTGGTTCGGGCTGCATTCTCCTTGACTCACTGGCCCATGTTTGAAGCCTTTGTATTAGAGATCTATTATGACCTCCCATCCAGTGTGGAAAGCTCTTTCATCTTCATATATTCTCCATATTAATTAAAACTCAGAGTCCCCCATCATTATCGTCATCATCACTAATATCCATATAGAGTTCATGCTTTGCAAAGCACCTTATATATGTTGTTATAATAAATGTTTAACTTATATGCAATATAAATGTTTAACTTAACAAATGTTAATGCTGACTGGGGTAAAATTTTGCTTGTTGTAGAATGTAAATAAGTTTGTAACCAAAACTGACCTCTACAAAAGATGGTCTGACTATGGTCCTCACCACTGAATTGATTCAAACTCGTGGAGTCCGGTTCTCCCAGCTTGTGTATTCCTGGGTAAGAACCCAAGTAAACATCGTGGAGAATCCCTTGAGTGACTTGAGTTACTATTTAATCTCATGGCTGAAATGAAGACACTGCCTTCGGTGTGTGAAAACAAACTTGAATATTTTCACAGCTTGGTGATAAAAGCCTTTTGCTGCCTATCCAAATGTGCCCGTGTGTGTCAAATGTAATATTAACAGATCTTTGTGTAGTTGCAACATTTGGCACATCCTCTTTTTCTCAGATGGCTTGATGCCACCTTGCTATGCTATTCATTCAAAGTGCTAAAATCTCAGAAGTAGAAGATAGCGAGGTGGCTCAATAGATTAAAAGCCAGGTCCAGAGATAGGAAGTTGTGGGTTCAAATCTGGTCTCAGACACTGGACAAGTCACGTAACCCCTATTGCCTAGCCTTTACCACTCTTCTGCCTTGGAACCAATACTTAGCACCAATTCTAAGCCAGAAGGTGAGGGCTTAAAAAAAAGAATCTATAAAGGACATCCCAAAAATCAGGGCAGTTTCAAACTACTAAAGCTTAAAATTACAATCACTCCTTTTTTATCTAAAGGGAGCATCTTCCAATCAAGCTACTAAAGCTTAAAACTGCTCTGTGTCTTTTGGGATGTCCTGAATTGTTTCTCCAAAGGAAATCTAGGGTGTATATAAGCTGTGAAAAATAATGACTGCAGCCCTGGTTCTTAAGTCTTGCTGAACCAGTTTTCTGGGATATGAAATTTTTCTTCAAATCTGGTCCAGGGTTTTTATTCTCATAACAGTTTTTGCCTCTCATTTGATTCTTATTTTCCCTGATCTCGGACTTCCCTGGGCCCTAGAGCAGGCTCAGTTTAAGTTTTGTGATTTCTATGTGTGTGTCAGTCATTAATTCTGAGTATCTGCTTTCATTTCTGTCATACAACCCATCTCTGTGCCCTGAGGTTATAAATTGCAGAGCAGGTGTAAATCTGCACTGACCAAAGGAGTTTGCTGTGCCAAGGAAATCATAGATCTTATAAACAAAACCAGAGAGTACTCTAGTTCCTGATAGTGCATTTTCTGGGACTTGTTGACAAAAAATATACAGAAATACCAGAAAAGAACAACTAGATAAAATAATTAGATGTCTGAATAAAATAAATCTACCTAGTAACATTAGGGTGAAGGCATCTAACCTTTCTAAACTCATCCCTTAGCTCTAAAGACCTCTAGGCCTAGCCTTGGGCTGGGATATTCCCTAGCTTGGAAATCCATTAGGTACCTTGCCTCAGACCAGAAATTCTTCTGGTCTTCTCTTTAGAAGACAAACAAGCCAGTTTTGGAATTTGCCTACCTGGGCTCCTGAGGCACAGTTCATTGATCCATTTTCCTGACTCCGTGTTTCTTTTCAGTTTCTACAGAAGCCTTGTTCTTGTTGTTGATGATGCTGGCTGATGTTTATATGGCATTTGTGGTATAATCAAAAGATCACTAGATATTTTAAAAATTCAGTCACTTTTTTCAGTTTGGAATCCTATCCCTACTCCACCAAGAAAGCCACAAAAACACATCTGTAAAGTTAAGCACAACAAACCCCTTGCATTGGCCATATAAAACAAACAAACAACAAAAACAATAGGCTGGATTTGAAGTTAGAACCTGGGTTCAAATTCTTACTCTGTCCCTTACTATGACCTCACTTGTCAGGACCACTGTTCCTCATCAGTTAGGTCAGTGGGTTTCCCTTCTAGCTACGAATCTATTTTCCTATGCAGATTTGCAAAGCAATGCACACGACCTCCTTTGTTTTATTTTAATTTTTAAAACCTTACTTTCTGCCTTAGTAACAACGCTCAGACAGAAAGGCAAGGGCTAGGCAAACTGGGTTTGGTGACTTGCCCAAGATCACACAGCTAGGAAGTGACTGAGGTCAAATTTGAACTCATGAATTGGAAGAGACCTTAGCTGCCATTAAGTTCAGCTCCTTCATTTTACAGTTGTGGAAACTCCCAACTTTTGGTCTGGAGTTCTATTGACCATGCCACCTAGCTGCCCCAATCTCCTTGGTTTTGTGAGATGAAATGGGGGGTTTATGGTACCCCCCTCCATATTACTACATAAAACCTGGCTAAATAATGTCCCCCTCTCCCTGCCTTATTCAGAGGAAACCAAAGGAAACGGAATACAGGTACAGTGTTTCTATCACTTCATAAAGGTCAGAATTCAATCAGACATACAAGCTGCCCCCAAAGCCCACAAGAGACAACCCCTTTCTATAATCATTCCTCTCTCATCTTTACATTACTGCAATTTTAGTAGCAATAACCTAGAAGGATGAAAAGAAGAAACAGATGCTCTAAACTCTAAATTCTGAAATTCACTGAGAGAAGATAAGGGGCAGCTAACCCTCTAATTCCTGGGAAATTCATTCACACCAACAACCCCATTTTCATCTTGGCAAATGTTTTATACTATTCCTCTTAAGGCTATCAGTTCTCTGTGCAGCCTGGCATTTGTGATCTCATAACCAAGTGAATATTGACTTTTCCCATTCTGGTTGGACCTCATGTGATCTTATAAGCAAGTATCTCTTGTTTGAAGGCAGCATCTTAGCCTCATGCTATCAGGTTTAAGACAGCAAAGGACTTACGGTCTTCAATAAGTATGGATCAAGCTCCTGCTATATGTGAGGCAGAGTACCTAGGCAGCATCATGGGGCAGAGTGTGCTGGACTTGAAGTCAGGAAGACTCATCTTCCTAATCTGGCCTCAGACACTTACTAGCTGTGTGACCCTGGGCAAGTCACCTAACCCTGTTAGCCTCTGTTTCCTCATCTATAAAATGATCTGGAGAGGGAAATGGCAAACTATTCCAGTATCTTTGCCAAGAAAACCCTAATGGAGTTACAATGAGTCGGACACAAATGAAACAATTGAACAACAACAGCAACATATAGTACCTATTAAGAATTGGAAAAGACCTTAGATGCCACTGAGTTCAACTTCTTCATTTTATAGTGGAGGAAACTGAGGCCCGGGGAGGTTTGGCAACTTAAATCTAGGTCATACAACTAGGATGCTGTGAGGCTGGGTTTGAACTTGGGTCTTATGTCTCCAAGTCACTATTTTATTTGCCATCTCATTTAACTAAAGAGATTCAATTCATAGAATATGATTTTTTCCTTGAAGACTTTTCAGTAGCCATCTATGCTCTTATGAAAGCTGTTTCAAAGTGATTTGTTTCCACCTTAGAATTACAAACTAGAAGTCACTTAGTACAATCCCTACCTCGAGCATGAATCTCTTTCTATAATTCCTATCGCAGTAAAGTCCTTCCTGATTAAGCCTTATTTTCACTACCAATTTAGTACCTGTCTTACATTTTAGCTTCTCTGCCACAATCTCTTTATCATTTAAAAGTAATTTTATATAATTATATATTATAATTGTATTTATTTTGTGTGATATATAAAATATATTTCTATTTACTTAGCTTATATTATAATTACGTATAAATATAGTTATTTCACAAATAATTTTGTAAAGAACACTGAGTTAAAGGGCCTGAATTCAAAGCCTAGCTCTGCTACTTCCTGGCAGGAAAATTGTGGCCAAGTCACTTAACTCTCCAAATCTCAGGTTCTCCCTAGGAAAAATAAGAACTTATTGAACTTAAGGTCCTGCCCAGCTCCAAATCCTGCAATCTTATATTCTGAAAATAGATTATTTTACAAAGACTACATTCATGATCTTGTATAAAGACTTGGCATTTGCTTATGCCTTCTAAAAGTCAAAAATCACCTGTTTAACTGGAAATATGGAGGAAAGGGATTCTCAAATTCAGAAATGAGGCTTCTTTTTAAGGCTCTGACCAAATTGGTTACAAAGAATTTAATATGGTGGCAGCTTGGTGGCACAGTTGCTCGGAGTCAGAAGGACCTGGGTTCAAATATGACCTTAGACATTTCTGGATGTGTGACCCTGGTCAAGTCTCTTAACTCTGTTTGCCAAGCCCCTGCCCTTTTGTCTTAGAGTCATTAGTAAGAACGAAAATAAGGATTAAAAAAGAATAACAACCAAAGAACTTAATATGTTTTGGAGCTGTATACAAGTCAACAGAAAGAAGTCATAGCTCTGTAGAGAGAGACCTGTATAGCCCTGGAGAAGCCATTTAACTTCTCACTGTGGCCCTCCCCTCCACTAAAATTGCATCACAATTGCCCTTCTGCATTATTAGAGTTTCTTCACCAGAAAGCTCCCAGCATCAATACAACAATAGGTTTGGAACTTTATATGCTCTTGAAAAAGCAATTTTGAATATTTAAAGTATAAATAAGCACTTGGGTTTTCTTCTTTCCATCTTCTAGGAAATGTAGCTAGGTAATGCGGTAGAAAGGGTGCCCATCCTTGAATCAGAACTCAGTGAGTTCAAATCAGATACTTCTAGCTGGACAAATCATTGGGCACCTCTGCACCCCAGTTTCCTCATATATAAAATGAAGATAATAGCACTTACCCCAAAAGGTTGTTATAATGACTGAATAAAATAACAGGTACAGTTCTTTATAAACCATAAAACACTACATTATTTGTTAGCTATTGCTATTTTTGAAAATGTGATAATGCTTTCACACTAAATATTAATCACATCTAGTTACATTTTTATAGCTCCTTAAAGTTTGCAATATTATTTGCTCAAAATAACCCTGTAAGGCAAATTGTTAAGGTATCCCATTTTATAGATGAAAAAACCATTGCTCAGAGAGGCTAAATCTCACAAGCAGTAGGTCTCAGGGGTAAATAGTTAGGAGATAGTATTAGGAGATGGTAGGATCTAGAAAAGGCTTAAAAATTTTTTTAAACAATGGGAGAGATTAGAAAGGGTAAATTGATTGAAGATGCAATCTGCTTCTGCTCTAAGATGGGAGAGGATGAAATTTAATGCAAGTGAATGACCAATGCTTTGTTAAAGGAGGGAGACGAGAAGAGAAGGAATGAGTTGAAAATGATAAGGAATTTTGAGGTCAAAAGAATGGAAGAGGAGAGAGCTAATATTGGATGGTTTCAATTCTCTCAGTAAAATTAGAGGTATGGCTCTTAGATGTAGGGAGGTTGAGGAGTGGGGTAGCTGGGGAAGCTTGAGAAAGGAAGAGAAGATTTGGAATAGCTTCCTGTGGGGAGTGAGGTAGGGAATCAATTAGGGAAGAATAAAAGGTCTTCCTTGCTTCAGTATTGTTAGATAAAAGTCATTTTTCACTGGGAGGAAGGAATAGAGGAAGAGGGAAATTATACTTATTTGGGGAATAAGTGGCCATAAGCAAGCAACATTATTACAGTAGAAGAATTGAGTCATAGTATCAGTAAGCTGATCCCAAGCCCCTACTATTTAGCTCAGCTGCCTTTTGGAACATATGTGTTACCACCTACCAATGTTTGCCTTAAATCAGTGATGGCGAAACTTTTAGAGACCAAGTGCCCAAACTGCACCCTCACACCACACGTAAGCCTGTGCTCTTACCCCAGGCAGGGAGGGAGGAAGTGTTCCCATTGGGCTGCTGGGCAGAGGGTTGGGTGATGTGAAAAATGTCCTCAGACCTGGTAGAGATGGGAAGGGAGCAGCCCCTTCTGGCATGCATCACCAACGTGGCCTTAGATCCTAGACCAGATCTAGGTGGCACAATAGATAGACTTCTGAACTTGGAGTTAGGAAGGTTTGAGTTCAAATCTTGCCTCAGACACTTACTAGTTGTATGACACTGGGCAAATAATTTAACCTCGATTTCCCTCAGCTTCCTTATATGAAAAATGGGACTTGGCCTCCATGATCTCCAACTTTAAATCCATGAACCCAATAACTGTTCGGGGAGATGTTTAATCAAGGGCTGAATGACTCCTTTGAGCGCTTTTATAGAAGGGATTCATATTTCACAGCAGATTTTTCCATTTTAATAACACCTTACTCCAAGATTCTGAACTGCATTAGGTTAGCATGCAAATGTTACATAAAGAAATGGAAATAATAGCTCATTTTTATATATAGCATTCTTTCCCCCATGCCACACTGCCTTCCATAAAGAAGCCTATTAAGCAAGCATGATTCAATATGAATTTCTCCTTGAGCAGAGAGAGAAACAGGCCTCCTTGAAAGCTGGTGTGGTGCACTGTTGTCGTAAGCAAATCTTCTTCCCTACATTCCTTAATTACAGCTTCCATAATTACATTAGTGTGCAGATTGAGTTTTAGTCCTTACGCATTTCCTTCACCTTCCATTTCCTTCTAAGCCATCTGAACAGAAAATTGGGTTTGCTCAAGGACCAGCAAGCCAGAGCACCTAGTCATTACTTTGTGTTCAGTGGATTTTATGAAAGATATTCAGGAAGGTCAGTCCATGCTGGCGACATTGTGCAATCGGATCTGAGGATTTGGAGCTGATCATCCGATACACTTCTGGAGAACCAATTACCATAGCTGATGATGCTGAATGGGATGATGGAAAGCTCCAGCATATAATCATTCTGGTATTTGCTGGTAGAGCCAAGCCCAAAGCCCCACGACTCTTGGACTTTGTTGCTGAGGAGGAGTTGATCATCCTGAAGGACTGGATTTAGAATTAGAGGTTCTAAATCCTGGCTCTGTCATTTTTTTTTAGCCAAGTGACCTCATGCTATCCTTTCTGGACCTCAGTTTCCTTATCTGTAAGCTAGATCATTGGATGATAAATCTAAAGGTGGAAGGGACTTTACACATCATCTATCTAGTCTAGCTCTATTGTTTTTCAGATGAAGAAACTGAGTCCCAAAGAGAATAAATTACCTAGCTAGGTAGTAAGTGGCAGAGCAGGGATTCAGATTCAGCTCCCAAAATTCCAAGTTCATTTCTCTTTCTACTATGCTAGATAATCTCTATAAAACTATGAAACCTACAAGATTCTTTGTTATTTTGGATATCTACGGATATATGCCTGCACCATTGGATGAGAACAATGATTCTTAGTCATTTAGCTGCTCCCGTTGGCATTAAATATGCCAAGAGCCAAAATATGATCGTGTCAGAACTCCAGCACAATCCTCCATGGCTTTTCTGAGAATTAATCCTAATTTGTCAAGTAGATACCCAGTCATTTTAGTTCAACTGACTTGAATCCAGACGCAATCACTCCCCATACATTCATCTAGTTCATGGTCCTATGTGCTTGGCTAGAAATATGTAATTAGCCAGATCTTGACATTTTTCTGAGTCCTTTTTGGAAATAGAACTGACATTCAACACCAGCCTTCACATAGCTAGTCACCAATACTAACGGTTCAATGCACTGAGTCATTCCCTAACCTCAAAAGCCATCTCTCATTGAGGGCCAGCTTCTAGGAAATCCAACACTGACCCAATGTGTAAGTGGAGTCTTCAGTTGCCTGGAAAAAAAAATGTGTGCTCCATGTTAGCAATATTAAGTCTAAAACCAGACTTGTGGCTTTCCAGGAAGTCATGATCCTTACCATACCACATGTAATGCAAGGGATTTGCAAGCTAAACAGATACAGCCACAAAGCAGATAAAAAACTACAGCATGCAGGCTATTCATTTCTTTTCTTTGTAGTAAAAATCATTATTATTGACTTTTTTATGGTATTTTGCAAAGCCATTAGATTTGCTCATCATAAAAACACCATGAAATTCATACTGTAACTCTTATCTCCATCTTTTTCAGATAAGAAAACTTTTGTTTGTTTAACATTTCAGACATTCAAGAAAGAAAAATTTTAATAGTAATAATGATAGTATTTATAGACTGCTTTAAGATTAGCAAAGCACTTATCTCATTTGATAGCAAACCAGTGTTGAAGATATTATTATACTAAGAAACCAGTGTTGAAGATAATATTATTATTCCCATTTTTTAGATGAGAAAGCTGAGGCAGCAGACAGTGCCTCCTCTCAAGGAGCCCATATATATAATTTATTCCCCTTGTCATCCAATAAGTGTAAATTATAGCTATTAAGTGACTAGCTCAGAGTGGCAGAACTCGGATTTCAAATTCAGATTCTCCTGATTCCAAGTCTAGTCCACTATACAAGCCTGCTTTTAAAATTATTTTAGGATTGAATGCTTCTTCCGAAGATGAGATTTTTATTCTAGTACGTCTCTGGACAAAATTCCAAAAGGGTGCTACAATGATATCTACAATTAAAGCCTTTTATCCATCTAAATGTTTGTTTTTGCAAGTTTCTGGATATGTTCTAAAAGCCCAACTGGTTTGGGAGGAGGGTATTGTTTGTTTTGTGTCTGTTGATCAGAATTTTGGAAAGATCACTGGATTTGGAGTCAGGGGTTCTGCGTTCAAATTCTGCCTTATACAGTCACTTAGGCAACTCATTTAACTTCTCTGGATCTCAATATTCATTATTCAATAATTATGCACAAATCAAGGGTTGGATTAGATAAAGCAGAGTTTCTTAGCCTTTTTATGTTGTGGACCCATTTGGTAGGCTAGACAGACCCTTCTTGGAATAATGTATAAAATAAAGCATATAATGTTATAAAGGAAACCAATTATATAAGGAGTTCCTCGAGAGCAGGGACTGACTGTTTCATGGCTTTTTTCTATCCTTAATGCTTACCACAGTGCCTGGAACATAATAAGTGCTTAATAAATGTTGTTGTTTTTTAACTTGTCTTGAAACAAAGATGTGATTTCTTTTTTTCCTCAAATATACACATTTCCCCTTTAAAAATCTAGCCATGGATCCTCATGGGTTAAGGCAGGTTAAGAATTCTGATTTGAGGTCTTTGACAATTCCAGAATCCTATTTGAAAAGGACTGGTCTCTTGCTTTATGGGGAAAAAAGAGCCTTTATTGGAAGGGAAGGATTTCAGATGACTAGGTATCTTAGAAAATATTTCTCCTGGCCCTCTGCTGCCCATGCCATTCCCACAGCCTTTCTCACTTTCTAAGGCTTCTCATGGAACATCAGTGGCTAAGTTAGGATAACATGCATAAAACATTTATGTAAAAGGAACTCAAGTGTGCTACAAAGAGTGCTTAGTATGAAAAAAAAATCAACTATTGGAAAAGATGACATAGCTCGTAAAAAAGTTAACAAGTCTCTGAATTGTTTTGTTTGCCAGTAGAAATCTGACTGTCCTGAAATGCTGCCAGGGAAGACAGCAGTGTCTGTTTAATAATATACGCTGTGAATATAATGGTTATTCTCAATATTTATTTTTAATGCTTGAGGGGGCACTCTGAACACAAAGTGTCTCTAAAGAAGTGAGGCAGTGAGATAAATGCAGCCAGCACTCATTATTAATGCACTAGATTGAGAATCTCTAGCTGGCTGTTGCTAAAGCCATGAATTCTGGGAAAATGGTAACTGCAGAGATGTTAGGTGCTGTTAATATTAGAAGTGGCATGTGTATTTTGAGAGAATGTGTGCCTTGCAGAAGCTGGATTTCAGTGTAAAGCTTCTTAGGTGAGAGGAAGTATGGCTTAATGGAATGAGCAGTGGAATCAGAAGACTTGAGTTCAAACCCTTTCTTGACCAAACTCTTCAAAAAAAGCTGTCTACATTCAGTGCCTCCACTTCTCTTAGTTGCTCAGCCTTCTGAATCCTGACTTCTAACTTTGTTATTCAAATGAAACTTTCTCCAACATTAACCAGTGATTTTTTTAATTGTCAAATTTGATGGTCTTTTTTCATTTCGCATTTCAATGCTGCATTTAATATTTGTCGACTCCCTCTTTTGTTTGATACTCCTTTTCTTCTGAGTTTTCACTATTTTCTGTTACTGTCTGACTCCTCCACTCTTTAGTCTATTTTACCGACTCATTTTCCATATTTCACCCTCTATGTGTGAGTGTTCCTTAAGGTTCTTCTTCTCTTCTCTCTCTCCCCTCTCTAGGTAACCTTAAAAGCTCAAATGGGCTTAATCATCAACTCTGTGCAGCTTACTCATTCTCTTTCTCCTTCCCTCCCTTGTTCTCTCCCTTTCTTCCCTTTTTACTCAGCCTCTGTTTATCTGTCTGTCTCTCATCTCTCAGCTGAGTTTCAGTACTGCATCCCCAGTTGCCTACTGGACATTTCCAAGTGAATGACGCAGAACATCTCAAACTCAACAAATCCAAAATTGAACTCATTTCCCCCTTATACCCTTCCCTCTTTCAAACTTCCCCATTTGTGTCAAAGGTCCCCCTAACCTTCCAGTTTCCCAGATTCAGAACCTCATTATTATCCTGGACTCCTCACTCTGCATATCCAATCTGTTGTCAAATCTTAGACATTTCTACTCTGCAACATTATCTGTCCCTTCCTCTCTACTCATTTAGATACCATCTTAATTGAGGCCCCTGTCATTTTTTGTAGCAATTTGCTAATTAATTAGTCCCTCTGCCTTAAGTCTCTCCCCACTCTAGTATAATTACACACAGGCTGCTAAAGTCACTTTCTTTCAGATCTGACCATGACACTCCTCACTCACACAACTCCAGTGGCTTCATATTGCTTCTAGGAAAATAATATAAACTCTTCCACTCAGCATTTAAAGCTCTTTAAAATATGGTCCCGACCTATCTTTCCAGGTTCATTGTATAGTATTCTCTCTTGTACTCTGTGATCCAGCCAAAGTGATTTTTCTCTCTGTTCCTCACACATGACAGACACGTTGTCTTCCATTTAACTGGCTAGCCAATATTCCTGGAGAGCAAACTCTCCTTACTTCTGCCTTAGTTTCTTTTTTCTTTAAGATGCAGCTTGAAGCACCATTGTCTGCATAAAGCCTTCCCTGATTTCCTCCAATTGCAAGTGTCTTCCTTCCTCCAGCCACCTTGGAGGGGAAGGCACTATTTTGGTGGAGGGCTCCATTTAACCATTTTGTATTTATTCCTTTTATATTTAATGCTGTTTTTATTTATGTTTTAAAATCTCTTACATTAGACTATCAGTTCCTTATGTGGAATTCATTTTCTTTATTTGCATCCTCAGCGTCTAGCATTTAATAAATATTTGTTTGATGAACGCTTTCCTTCCAAAAGCTTGCAAAACTTTAGTTGTTTTCTTTCTGGGATTTCAGCTTGTCTTTTAGTAAATGCTGGAATTGGTTGTTAAAATAAAAAAATGATTCAACAATTTAAATTATTTATAACAACTTTACAAATTAATTTGATAACACACACATATGAGTTGCTCTTTAATTCATGAAAACATTTTTACATCCGGATTAAGTATCCCAATGGGAATCATGAAAGTAGGAGACATGAAGTTATAGAGCATTACCCAGATTTCTTTTTTCTTTTCTTTCTTTATTACTAATTACATGTTATAACAAATTTCCATACAAGTTTTCCCAAGCTTTATGACTAAATTTACCTCCCTCCTTCCCTTTCCTTCTTCATCCTGATGCTGGCAGGCAAATTGATCTGGAATACTCAGATTTCTAAGGTTTAATTCATTTTCATCATTAATGTTCTCTGTTTTCTTATTCCCAAAGCTTTGGCCAGAAGTGATTTCTCTCTTCTGAATTTTCCTATTACTATAGCTTCCCATTCTACTTGATATTATAATAGTAGTATCAACGTACATTACTTCATTTGAATCTCAATACAAACTAGTGAAACAGTATTCTCTTTTGACAGATGAGGGAACAGGTTTAGAGAAAAGAAATAATTCTTTCATGGTCCCAGGCTAACAAGTATCAAAAAGGGGAATATATGTCTAGATCTTATCTTTCCTATTAGACTGGACCTTCCTTTAGAGTAGAGCCTATGTCTTACTGATAAATGTATTCCCTACAGCAATCAACACAGAGCCTTGTAGATAAAAACTCAATTACCTAGCTAACGAATAAAGCATTGATTAAATCCTTGTGACAGGTAATGGGCTAAGTCCTTCTCTTGTTGTTCAGTCATGTCCAACTCTTTGTAACACCTTGGACCATCCTTTCCACAGGGTTTTCTTGGCAAGGATATTAGAATGGTTTGCCCTTTGCTTCTCCAGTGGATTTAGGCAAACAGGATAAAGGGACTTGTCCAGGATCACAAAGCTAGTAAGTGTCGGATTTGTACTCAGGTCTTCCAGGCTCGGTATTCTATCTACTGAGACATCTGACTACCTCCTAGAGGGCTAAGCCCTAAAATAAAAAATAGGAGTCTCTGCCTTTAAGGATCTTGTATTCTAATAGGGGGAAAACAATGCATAAAGCAGAACTGGAAAGAAGGAGGGCCTGGGAAAAGAAAAATGTTTTGCATGACTTCATAAGACTAATGAGTATAATATATCTTATTCCTTGTTTTCTCAGTGGGTGAGAGAGGGGGTAAAAGGAGGGGAACAATTTGGAACTGAAAATAAGAAAAGAAAGAGTAGGGGAGGAAGCCTAAACCACATATTTCAATAGAAAGAGCATTGCATTTCAAATCTTACCTTTGCTACCTATGAGACCTTCAACAAATCACTAGGCCTACTTCTTGAAGTCTTAGTTTCATTATCTATAAAATTATCTATAAAATGAGGGAACAGGACTAGATAACTTCTTTTTTTAATGTAATTTATTTATTTGGAATATTTTTCCATGGTTACATGATTCATGATTCCCAGCCCATTCCCACCTCTTCTCTCCCCTCTCCTGGAGCTGACAAACAGTTTCACTGGGTTATATGTCTATCATTGTTCAAAACCTATTTCCATATTATTCATATTGGCAGTAGAGTGATCTTTTAACGCCAAAATCCTAATCATATCCCTATTGAACTACATAATCAATCATATGTTTTTCTTCTGCATTTCTACTCCCACAGTTCTTTCTCTGGGTGTGGAGAGCAGTGGTCCCCAAACTTTTTTGGCCTACCACCCCCTTTCCAGAAAAAAATATTACTTAGCCCTCTGGAAATAATTTTTTTTAATTTAGTAGCAATTAATAGGAAAGATAAATGCATCTGTGGCCATCACCGCTTCCCTGGATGGCTGCAGCAGCCACCAGGGGACGGTAGCACCCACTTTGGGAATCACTGTTCTAGATGGTCCTGGATCATTGCATTGCTGCTAGTGGAGAAGTCCATTACATTCAAATGTGCCATAATGTATCAGTCTCTGTGTACAATGTTCTCCTGGTTCTGCTCCTTTCACTCAGCATCAATTCCTGGAGGTCATTCCAGTTCACATGGAATCCCTCCAGTTCTTTATTCCTTTGAGCACAATAGTATTCCATCACCATTTTACAGATGAAGAAACTGAGGCAGCCAGAGGTTGTAACTTGTCCAGGGTCATTCAGCTAGTATGACCTGAGGCTGGATCAAAGGGCAAACAGTCTTTTAAAGCCCTTTGGACATAGTTCCAAATTGTCCTCCAGAGTGGTTGGACCAATTCACAACTCCAGCAGCAGTGGATTAAATGTGTCCCATTTTTGCCACATTCCCTCCAACATTTATCACTTTTCTTTGCTGTCATATTGGCCAGTCTGCTAGGTGTAATGTGGTACTTCAGAGTTGTTTTAATTTCCATTTCTCTAATCAGGAGGGATTTAGAACACTTTTTCATGTGCTTATTGATAGTTTTGATTTCATCACGTGAAAACTGCTAAGCATTCGTGTCCCTTGACCATTTGCTATAATTCTGGGGCATTCTCAAGCCTTATGTCAGTGTTGTACTTTTAAAATGTATTTATGACTTTTGTACTTACAACAGCTATTTTTGAACCTTCCCTCTTTGTCCCTTAAGAAACATATAAAGGATACCAAATATAGTGATCAAATGTGACAATTTATACAACTTTCTGACTGGATAGTCCCCTACCTCTTGGCTATGAAGAGGGAGTTATGATATATGATCTTTTTTGTGAGACTAGTAGTCTCCTTCTCCCAATTTACCCCAAGTTGGGCTTCCTTTTCATCTTTTGATTTACATTTTTATAATCATCAGTCTTGGCTTTCTTTCTCTTTTTTTTTCCCTCTTAAAGCATCTAAGTATTGGAATCAATATAAAGGTTCTCTTTCCTGAGGAGGAGATAAGCTGAGCAGTATCTCAGCTCTGGTGTACATAGAGAAGACCACAAGCTATGGTGGAGAATAATCCAGAAGTCAAATCAGCCTCCATTCATGGCTGCCATATTCCCCCTGCCTGTTATAATGGTGGTAGCTCCCTCTCTACCAGCTTAGGGCTCAGACACATCTCTAGCTAGACTATAGGTCAGGATACAAAGGAAAATACAATCTATGATGTAAGAATTACTATTTGATTCTTTAGGTTTTCTGCCATCAGTGGCCTCACTACATAATTCAGGAAGCTATGATAGGGTTTGATTTCAAATCACTGAAAAAAAATGATCAACCCACTGAGCTTTTTGCCACCTGCTTTAATAAGAGTGGTCTAAAGACTACTGAACAATAATACATAAATAATAATGGACAAATACTCTTCACCCCACCATCTTGAGAAAAGTCTTCCTCCTCAAGGCTCCTTCCCCTTTCCTTCCCTCTCTGTCCATTTTAGAATTATGGAACGCCATTCTTCAGGACGCTTTGAGGCATTGGATTTTTCTCTCTTCCCTCCCCCCCACCCCCAACCACCTTATTTTCCTCCCATTGCTCTACAAGGAAAGTGTTGTCTAATTACCAGGTATTTCAGAAACTCCTTCATCTCCCCTACAGTTAAATGACACTCTTCAGGAAAAGGGAGAGTTCTCTCTGGAGCCAGCAAAAGCCCTGAGGGGATGGATTTCTTGAGAAAGTGTCCCTCTCCCTCCTGACTTGTTTATTGGGGGCTGCAAAGGAAGGGTGTTTGGCTATCACTATGGAAAAGGGAGGTCAGGGGTGGGCATGGGAGAAGGAAAACCCAAATGATTTTCTCTCAGTTGCACTAGTGAGTTATTAACTCTAACCATATTGAAAGAGGACTATTTATTACACATAATAGTTATTGGCTAAACTGGATGGTGACCTTCCAGTGACCCTTTGTAAAGGAAGATTTTAGGGTAGCTGGACTGCAGCCTTCAGGACAGATCAGAATATCTATACTATGTTCTTTCCTTTTTTTCCTCCTGGAACTTTCACATTTTATCATAAAGCTTGAGCCCAGGTAATAGGGTATATACCAAATCAATGCGCTCATTTTCTATAATGGGCCCTTGTCCCACTCTTAGGTTAATGTGTATTTGTTTGAATGTCAGAATACCAGCAATGAAAATTTAACTATCTTCATATTTGAACCTGTTCTTCCTATGCCTCATGCTTCCAAAGATATTTCATTTAAACATCTGAATCCCATTCGGATTAGGGAATAAAGGTTGTACGCTTGGATTTAGGAGTAGGAATTTACATCTCAATATAAATTTACTAATTTCTAAAGTTTCTATATGTAATGTATATATGAGGCTTGCTAAAATAACAAGACTCAGAAAATCTTGGTTTGGTCCTACTCTTGTCTAAAGGTATGACTTTAATGAATCATTTAAAGAGATTTCCCAAATTGGTAAATGGTCCATGGATAAGAATATACCATCTTCAAAAGAAGTGATCCAAGCTATCATAGCCATATGAAAAGATGCTCCAAATTCTTACTGCTTAGGAAAATACAAATTAAAGCAACTCTGAAATTCCATCCCCATCAGAACAGCAAAAATGAGGAAAAGGGGAAATTATAAATGTTGGATGAGCTATGGGAAACAGGCACATTAGTGCATGGTTAGTGGGGCTGTGAAGTGGTCCAGCCATTCTGGAGGGCAATGTGCAACTATGCCTCCCAGAATTCACCAAACTGTGCATACTCTTTATATGCACATATAACTACTAAGCCCAAACTCCAGAGGGAACAAAGAAAAAGGAAAGGGACATTTATGTATCAAAAAATACTGTTTGCAACAGCTCTTTTGTGTAGTAGCAAAGAATTGAAAACTTAAGAGGAATGGTTAAATAAATTATGACATGTGAAAACAATTGAATACTATTTTGCTGGAAGAAATGACAGACAGAATGGTTTTAGAGAAACCTGGAAAGACTTGAACAAACCGATGGCAGAATAAATTGAGCAGGAAAACAATTTAAACAAAAACAACAACAATGCAAAGATGAGCACTTTTGAAAAACTTAAAAACTCTGATCAATGCAGTGACCAACTTGAGTTCCAGAGGACCAACAACGATGCATGCTTCCTATTTACTGACAGAAAAGTAAGGGATTCAAGGTGCAGAATGGGACCTCCTTCCCTCTCTCTCTCTCTATCTTTCTCTTTTTCTCTTTCTACAAGGACAACATGGAAATTTCATTTGTTTGACTATTAATATGTTACAAGGGTCTTTTTAATTTTTCTTTTAAATTGTATAGGAGGAACATTATATACAGTAACAGAAATATTATATGACGATCAACTATGAAGGACTAAACTATTATCATCAATGCAAGGATCCAAGACAATCCCAAGGAATTCATGATAAAATATTATCCACAGACTCAGAAGGAACTGAATGAAAGAAGTCTGAATGCAGATTGAATTATACAGTTTTCCACTTTATTGCCGTTATGATTTTTTTCTTGCATACGTAATATATATCTTCTTTCATGACAGGAGGGAAATGGAAATATGTATTGCATGACAGCACTGGTAAAACCTATATTAGATTATTTACCATCTCAGGGAGCAAGGAGAGGAGGAAGGGATGAAGAGAATTTTGATTGAAAAAGGCCAGAAAATAATTGTTTAAAAGTTGTTTCAACGTGTGATTGAAAAAAAAAAAGGAATAGAACTAAAAAAAAACCCTCTATGTGAGAGGAGGGAATGCTTAATAATTTTTAAAAGGCATTTAACCTCGGGGGCAGCTGGGTAGCTCAGTGGAGTGAGAGCCAGGCCTAGAGACAGGAGGTCCTAGGTTCAAACCTGGCCTCAGCCACTTCCCAGCTGTGTGACCCTGGGCAAGTCACTTGACCCCCATTGCCCACCCTTACCACTCTTCCACCTATGAGACAATACACCGAAGTACAAGGGTTTAAAAAAAAAGGCATTTAACCTTTATTGGCTCTAGATTCTCATTTGTACAACTAGAGATTGGATTATATTCTCTGTAAGGTCCTTTCCAATCCTGCCAGATATGTGTCATGTGTCTATTAATTATTTTGTAAAGGTATAGATATAAGTTCACAGATCATAAGCCAAATGAATTCTTTTATTTATAAAATACATAAACTCTTTGATGATGATGATAGCTAATAATTATATAGCACTTTGCATATATTATTATTTCATTTGATTCTCACCACAATGCTTTGAAGTAGAAGCTATTATTATTCCCACTTTATAAATGAGGAAACTAAGTCTGACAGTAGTTAAGTGTTTTGCTCAGAGTCACACAGCTAGTAAGTACCTAAACCAGGATTTGAACTTAGGTCTCCCTGACTCCCTGACTCTCTAATCTATTATGCCACCAAGCTGCATCCTCAGCAGTGTAAAGGGGTCCTTCCTACCTCAGTTAATCATACAATATCCAGATATCTCAACTGAATCAACCAAAAATTAAAGTGAATTGGGCATGAATAAGTCATTATTTAATTTGTAAGGATTATTGGAACTTTGAGTCACTGGATTATGTTACACAGGAAATATTCTATTGAAGAAGATCAAGTTATGCCTCTCAAAATACATATTAAAATAGCAAACTAATTTACAACCAATCAGTATAAAGAGGAATAAGTCTAAATTCTAGAGCTAAGGATTCTTGGCCTCTGAGAAAGAATCTCTTTTGGAGAAGAAGAACATGCCTCCTATTTTTTCCTCTCTTTTCACATTGGAAATTTTGCCAGAGAGATCAGACCAGTTGGAGACAATATCCAGCTGGGAACAAAGAAGTCAAACAGGTCTCCTGAGAAAATGGCAGCTGAAAATTGGGTGTCAAGAATTCACTAGGTTAAGAATTTGTGAATTTCAAAAGTTTGGAACATATGGAGTTCCCAACATCAGTAATGTTATCTACCAGAACCTCTGTGGCTAATGGTAGAATTTGCATCAGGAGCTAAGAAACACACACTAAGAAAGGATAAGTAGATTTATGAGTGAAAGTTAGTTTCCGAATTCTATAAAAATCATTGATCCTCAGAATCCACTAGAAAGCTTTACCTAAAAGGAACTTCATAAGAGGAAAGGTCATGCTTGTACAAAAATATTTACAGCTGTTCTTTTTGTAGTGGCAACGAATTGGAAATTAAAGGGATATTATTTTATGTGGTATGTGATGGTGATGGAATACTATTGTGCTGTAAAGAATGATGAACAGAATGATTTCAGAAAGAGCTGGAAAGACCTACATGAACTGATGCAGAGTGGAATAAGCAGAACCAGAAAAGCATTATACACAGTAATGACAATATTGTGATAAACTTTACTATTATCAATACAATGATCCAGGATAATTCTGAGGAATTTATGACAAAGAATGCTATCCATCTCCAGAAAAAGAATTGCTGGAGTCATAATGTAGATGAAAGCATATGATTTTTCAATTATTTATTTGGGTTTATGTTTTGGGGGGGGTTTGGTTTTATGAAAGTATTCTCTTACAAAAATATACCAAATGGAAATTTTTTAAAAGGAACTTCATGAGAGTTCCACAAAGAAAAACAAAAAATTTTCTATGTTCAGTAGCTGAGTTAATATATGTTACATGTTTTCTCTATGCCTGTCCCTTACTATCATTTTTCTCTAAGTTGGAGTCTACTTACATGTGTTTAAGGAAAGAGTGTATTTCCAGTTTGGGGAAATTGTTTCTAAAACAACTGTCCTTGCTATACCTACTTTAAAAATACCCTTTCTTATTAATTCTGGCAAACAGCCAATGGAAAGTATACCAGTGGGGCTCATGAATGATAGTATTTGAAACCAAGACACCTTCAGAGTTGCCCTTAGAATAATGAGAGAGGAGTAGAAATTGCAGTCTTGGGGGCCCAATCTACCAAAGTGACAGTGCATAAAGGAAGTAGCCCTGAAGAGGTGCTGCACTGCTACAAAAAGAAAGGTAAGGCACAGGACATAATGCTCTCTCTTAAAAATAAATGCAATAATCTGATTTCTCTTTTTTTCTAGTAGAGCAAAAAATCAGCAATGGAGTTCTTATTATTGAATTCAAATGATGTTTCTAATTCAATGAGTTGGTTCTTCTGTTTCTCCTCAGTGCCATGGAAATCACCCAAGAGAAATGACTATTATACTTATAAAGCTCTTGACTCACTTGGCAACTCTCTGTGTGGGTCTATGCCTGCAGGAGATGATAACACCTAATAAACCATTCACTACCTATGGCTGCTACTGATTCTGTTCTTGGGGTTTCAAGAGAAGCCACAATACAATAACTTTAAAACTAGGCTGTTAAAAAACAAACCAAAACCCAAAGTTTCTCTTCTATTCACATGTGTTGTTAAGTGTTGCAGGGAGGGGTGGGGAAGGGTTCCATTTCTTTCAGAAGTCGTTAGCATAAAGCCAGATTTAAAAAATGCCACACTCAAAGCTGCTAGGGATGAGACAGGCTCTCGTTTTCCCATAGTAGGCTCCCAAATGCAGAGCCATTTCCAAAAATTCAACAGTGATAGAGAAGGAAACATCAAAATGAACTAGAAAAAAAATCAGTTTCCCATTTTTTTCAAAGCAAAGGTATGTATAAATATGTCTTTTTCTCTACCTCTATAATGAAGCAGCATGGGAGTTGGAATGAAGTGCCCTTAGCACTCTTCCTATTACACCACTGTCAAAGGCTATGAATGCTTTTCAAATGAAGAATGGTATACTGTAGATGGCCATCTGAAAACATTTTTTCAGAGTACTAAATGTAAGAGAAATACAAATTAAAACAATTCTGAGGTTTTACTTCAGACTCTGAAAATTGACAAAGATAAAATAAATCCAGTAAATATAAAAAATGGAAGGGCTGGAGAAAAAGACATATGTTTATAACAATAAATCCATGTTGTTTCAGAGTATGCCCTTTCCCAAAAAGAGGCCCAAATTCCAGGCTGAAGAAGATCAGTCTTGGGATAACCTAGACAACAAAGAGTCCGGTTCTTTTTAGCACTCTTTTGCTTTTTTTATACCTTCCACTCCAGAGTCCCAAGAAAAATCCTCTAAACAAAATTTAAATTAGGCTTATGTGTAGGTTCTCCCCAAAGAGATTAGAGTGTTACTCAGTGTGCAAAGGAGACCAGGCATAGGACAGCTATTTATTTCCTCCACACAAAAGAAATTCCTGAAGCACAAAATTTCTAAGTTGACAGTGGCAAGGTTTAAAAATTTGACACAATAATCTATAACTCTTATTATATTCTCTTGGGAGTTTAGTGCTTAAAATACCAAAAACATAAAACATTCTATGGCACTGCTGAACAGACATTTCCCTTCCCCTCAACTCTGCAATTTCTAAGCAATTCCTTCAAGGGACTTTGGACTCCTGCTCTTGGGGTTGGTCATCTTCTCTGAGAAAAGTATAATTTCAGAAAACTCTTCTGGTTTCCAATCAACATTGACCACGGAATCTACTAACTTTCAAATATGGGAAATAGCCACTCTTAAAAATTCAGCCTCTCCTGTTCCACGGCTTTGTCCCCTCTACACAGGGAAACAAATACAAAACAGAAGAGTTAGCCAGAAACTCGATGACTGGTCTTAGGATTGTTTGGTCCCTGCCTACGTTCTCAATGTGATGAGCACCTGCCATGTGGGAGGAGAGTAAAGGAACCCTTATAGTCACTATTTTGGATATTTTGCTTAACAGTGTTTTATTTTCACAAAGAAAGGTTCAGGACAGGTAGATAGCACAGTGGATAGAGCACCAAGGTCTGGAATTGGGAGGACCTCCATGCAATCTGGCTTTAGAGACTTCCTATTAGTGTGACCTTGAGCAAGTCATTTAATCCTAAGTGCCTATCCCTTGTTTGTTACTAGGACAGAAAGAGTTTGGAAAAAAAAGGAAAGGTTCAATCTGGAAAGATGAGAGAAAAAAAGAGGAATCACCCCTTCCCCCAGTAATTAGTAGAGTGTCAAGACAAAAGTGATAATCAATATATATTTTTAGTGAACAGTTATCAAAATTAGCATAGATTTGTTAGCAATCAGACCACTATTGTCCTCATTTCATTTTTTTTAAAATTTAAACCCTTACCTTCCATCTTGGAGTCAATACTGTGTATTGGCTCCAAGGCAGAATAGTGGTAAAGGAATGGGGGTCAAGTGACTTGCCCAGGGCCACACAGCTGGGAAGTGTCTGAGGCCAAATTTGAACCCAGGACCTCCCGTGTCTAGGCTTAGTTCTCAATGCACTGAGCTACCCAGCTGCCCCCGGTCCTCATTTCATTTTAAACCACTATTCTAGCTATCAAAAAACAAGGGAATAAGGCAGCTAAGTGGCTAAGTGGCCTGGAGTTTGGAAGATCTGAGTTCAAATCCAGCCTCAGACACTTATTAACTATGTGACCCTGGGCAAATCATTTAACCTCTGCTTGTCTCAGTTTCCTCATCTATAAAATGAGGATAATAACAGCATTAGCTCCTGGAGTTGCTTACCTGGCACATAGTAAGTGCTATTAGTGTTATATTATTGTAATGTCAATATTATTTAGATTGAATAAAGAACTTCATTTTCTTAAACTCAAATATACCTCTAAGGCTCAAAGAATTTTAATTCTTTCACTCTAAGACACCCTTAATGATCTTTTCTTTTGGCAAATGGAATTAAATCTTTGTATAGCAGCAGAACTGCTCTTAAAAAAATGTAAACTTCAGCCTGAAATAATCACCTAGAAGAAAATAGTCCTCAAAAATATCAGTTTATTTGCATTAATCCAATTCTAAAATAAAATTGGTATACCTAGTAGTGCTAAGCAATTGTTTTCATTTTGTGAAAATAGGTCTTCATGGCTCATTTATAACTTCTGAATTGTTTTTACATAAATTTTGCAAGCCCATTAGTCTGTGTTGCCAGCAGGGCAAATATCTAGGCCTTTGGCTTTTCCTTCAGTTTTTAGCCTTACTTATCAATTAACCCTTTCCTTCCTCTTCCATTCACAGGTCCTTAAAATTCCTCAATGTTTGTTTTATAATAAATGCAAAGTTCTCCTTTTCTCCTTTGTCTTGATATTCTTTAAAGCCCTGAAAAAAGGGACAATTTTTGGTGACTTTTACTTGTATTTTTTCTGTAGTTTTCTAAGCACTGAAGAAAAATGAAATTCAGTCTACTTTTCCTTGGAAGTTGCTAACCACCAAGTAAAGAGATGATCTCCCAGTGTTGGAGCGTTCTAAAAACATTCTGTTTCCTCCTCTTATAATTCCTTCCCTTGACTCCCCCTCCCCCCCAAAAAAGTGAGGTCTGTAAAAGCTTTTCAAGTTGAAGGAAACAGGTTTTTTTCTTTTAATTTAAATCCATGTGTATGTCAAAAGAAATTTAATTTTAAAAACAACAAAAACAAAACATATTTTTCTGGTTAAATTGGAGCCCATGCTATGCAAACAATGTTTTATCCCCCTCCTTTAAAAAAATAAACTATGAAAGATACATTAGTATGCTTCTTGTTTGTTGATCTTTTAGTTTAAGAGACAGACTTAAGCCTTAACCAATTCTCCAAAATTTTAATTAAAACTATAAATATTGGATTTACTATATTTGTAAGGCTAGATCACGACTATGTTACCACCTTCCAATAGGGTCAGAATAAGTCTAGCACTGAGTATCCTTAGGAATCCATTCCTGAGAACAGTACCTACCCTACTCTCAAGGTCTTCTTCTGTCCTGGAAGATGTCAATTCATTTCCAGAGGCATTTAATATGTATGATGCACTAAACCAAGTCCTGAGGATCCCAAGAACACTTGCAAGGACTGTCTCAGTCACATTGGGTCAGTCAGGTCAGAATCCAAAGGGAAATCAGTTGTGGGGGAAAAGTTCATCTTTGAACACAATGATTGAAGAGAATATTCTATATTCTCAGGACTGTTCCACTAGCTATACTTCGAAATTCACAGAATCAGAGAATCTGAAGGGATTAAATAAATATGAGATGTTAAGATTACAAGAACTGCTGAATAGCATCCTAAAAATCTTATTTTTGAAGAGGAAAGACTATCCTGATTTAGAAAAATAATCATAACAAATCAAATGTTACTTTTAAGTAACTCCGGTAGTTTGGAACTAAGCTAACCAATGAATGAATTAGTATGTCAAAACAATGAGATTTATTTCAGTAAAATGAATGCTCCTAGAGAATTTTAAAATAGTACTATTTAGTAGATGAATAGTCATGGGATTGCTTTATCATTGGCTTAGGGAGGTTCTCCTCCTGCTCATGCAGTTTATTTTAAATTAGCAAAGTTTTATTATACTTATTAAGTCTTGCTTGTGTAGTATTGCTTGAGTAGATTTAAAAACGGAGATATGGCACAACATGAAGAACACAAAATAAACAGGCAGGAATGTTTTAAACAATCATTTGCCTTATATGATTGTAATGTTTATCACTCAAGAAACATGCAAAAAGTGCCAGATCTGGAGTAAAAAAAATCTGTGTACAAATCCTAAACCAGATTACCTATCTGACCTTAAGCAAGTCACTGCAAATCTTTAGAGTCTAAGGTTCCTCATCAGTTAAATTAAGGAGCTGGGTTCCATGACCTCCAGGGTCTCTTCCAAGTTTAAATTTATATCCCTCGGACCTTCAATCCAGAGGACACAGACTGGACAAAAATGACTTTTCTGTGGTCTCTTCCAACAATAATTATCACTATTATATTAGTAGTACTAATGACAAATTAGACTCACAATTTTTAAAAAGTATTTGTAATAATTAACATGGCAGCATATATTTGTCTGCTATATTGACCACTAGAAAAAATTGTTCTGGAGTTATATCATTGCAAATTAAATGACTTCTTCTGAAAATATTTTGTCTATGGTAACATATGGGGCAGAAAAAATGTGTCTACTAAATATTTAATAGCTATGTGACTTTGGCTTCAATTTTGGCATCTGTAAGATGGAAAGACTTTTGAATTTTATTCCATCTACCAAAATCAGGTTAAATGGAAATCCAACATGAATTAAAAGTCACATCATAAAAACATTAGCTAAGTTAGCTTTGATAGCTATGACTATAGGGAGACTCTTTAACCAAACAAAAGTTAAAGGCTTAAAAAAAATAAGTTCAATTAATTGAAATAAAAAAGCCTTTGCATGATTAAAATCAATTGTAAAAAGATAAGAAGGAAAGTAGTTGATTGAGAATATGTCTATGTCAGGTATCTCTGATAAAAGTTTGGTACACAGGCCATATAGGAAACTAACATAATTATTTAAAATCAAAAGTCATTTCCCCCATTGACAACTGGACAAAGGATTTAAACAAAGTGTTCTGAAAAGAATTGCAGAGAATAAATGTCCATTTGAAAAAATACTATAAATCACTAATAAGAGAAATTCAAATTTCAAAACAATTCCTCTCACTTCTAGCAAACTGGCAAAAAAGATGAAGTAACATAAAATAGTCTACATTGAAGGGACTGTGAAAAGAAAGATACACAACCATGGACTGTTAGTGAAGTTGCGAATTGGCCTAACCAGTCTTGGAAATGATTTCATTGGAATTTTTTCAAGCAAGTGGCTAAAATGTCCATGGCCTTTGATCATAGAAATTCTACCACTAAGCAAAAACCCTAAAGAATTAAAAAACAAAAGGAAAGGTCCTAAATACACAAAAATATTTATAGCATCACTTTTCCCCCACCTTGGTCATATAAAAAAAAAAACTAGAAACAAAGTAGAAACTCATCAAATGAAGAATGGTTAAACAAATGTGGGCCACGAATGCAATTCTTGGTATATTGCTATGCTGTAAGAAATAATGAATATGAAGAATACAGAGAAGCACAAGAAGACTTATATGAACTGATGATGTCAAGAAAATTAAGTAGAACCAGTAAAACAACCTATATAATAATTATAACAATGTAAATGGAAAGAAAAACAATATGCTACAAAATTATACTAAGCTGAGTTGCAAAGAAGTGATATGAGGATATACTTCCCTCCCTTCTTTGCAGAGGTGGAAGATCATGGATATGGAAAGCTGCCTGTATCATTAGCCTTGTTTGATTTGCTCATTAGTTTTACTGAACTGTTTTTGTTCTCCTTTCCCCCCTTTTTTTCTTAAGCCTTTACCATCTGTCTTAGAATTGATGTTAAGTATCAGTTCCAAGGCAGAAGAGCAAGATGGGCTAGGCAAATAGGGTCAATTGATTTGCCCATGATCACATAGCTAGGAAGTATCTGAGATTATATTTGAACTCAGGTCTTTTCAATCCAGACCTGGCTCTCTATCCACTGAGCCACCTAGCTGCCCTTTTTTATTCTATTTTTTTTTTAAAATTCTGGGTTATAAAGGTTTGCTCTCAGAAAGTGGCAATGTTCATTCAGGTAAGGAAATTTAGGATCATAAATTTGGAGCTGGACAGCTCCTTAGAAGTCACTGAGTCCAAATTAATTTTACAGATGAAGAAAAGGAGAACTAGAGAGGTTAAGTGACCTGTCTAGGTTCACAGTAAGTGTCTAAAGTGGAATTTCAACTCAGGTCTTCTTGACTCTCAATCTCACCCTATCCACCACTGCACTGCTATCTCTTGAGGCTCATTGGGAGTTAAAGGCAATATGAAAGCCATTCTTGTGCTTTCATTTAAATTCAACAAACATTGATTAAGCACCTGCTGTGTGCCAGGCATGGTGCTAAGAGCTACAAGTAGGAAAATAGTCCTCTTCTTCAAAAGAGCTTATTCAAGCAAGTCATTTACTTTATTATTGTGTTTGGATATCAGTAAAAAGAGGTTCGTGCTACTGGCCCTGACTATCTCACAGGGTTCTTGGGGGGATCAAATGATAAAATGCAAGTAAAGTGCTTTGTAAGCATGAAACAATTATGTTATGATTATGCATATATGTATATTTATTTGAGCACATAAAGATATAAGCATAAAAGATTATGTGAGAACCAGCAGACAGAAGAGCTGGCCTGAAGCCAGGAAGATCTTGGTTTCAATACTCCACTGACACTTCCTGGCTATGTGACTTTGAGGGAGGTGATTTACCCATTCATATCTTTAGCTGTCTCTGATACTATCAGCTTCCTATAATGGTCAACCTGCATGGGAAGAGAGTTTTTCCAACTGGGAGGATTGCCATCTCCATCCAATGAAATCACAGATCTAGTCTCTATTCCTGGTGGTGGTTTGTGAGCATCCAAGAGATCACAGAATTTAGAATCATTTCACAGATGAGAAAATTGAAGGCCAGGTTGGAAAATTGACTTGGCAATAACTCTCATAGAAATCTTAAGTTCTTCTCTGAGATCACTTACGACAAATATTAATTTAGTGACTGCTTACAAGTTGGCTCCCTTGTGGAGTCAGGGTTATGTATATCACTATATCATCCAGTCTGACTTCCTATTAGACAAAAAGTCCAAGACTCTGTAGTATCAGTCCTAGATAGAATTGGATAGATGCTGATAAGACATAAAAACCAGAGTAAAAATAGGGCCCCAGGATAGGACTGACTCAAAATAATACGATAAAAAGAGGGTTCAATTCTTAGCCTTACTGGCTAAGGGAACAACTGAGCCTCATCCTTAAGCTATCTTCCCTCCAGCCCCTCACTATTTATAAATGAAACAAGATTAAAAAATATCCTTCACCAACAGCGGAAATGAAGTAAAGTACAAGGAACTGGGGTGAAGAGACTTGTCTCTCCCTGGGTGATTATAGATTATATCTGATCAAAAGGCTGGGCAGAAGATAGGATTTACAAGAGAATACCAGGGAAGGAAGGGAAGAGTATATTTCACAGTTTAAAAAATCATTTTTCAGTTAATCATACAGTAGCAGTAATTCTATAGATCCAAACGCTAGAGTATCCTAGGCAGTGGATAGAGACAGCCTGGAATCAGGAAAACCTGAGTTAAATCTAGACTCAGACACTTACATCAGTGTGTTCCTGGATGAGTCATTTACCTTCTGTTTTGCCTCAGTTTCCTCAACTATAAAATAGGGGTAATAATAGCACCTACCTCATAGAGTTTTTCATGAGGACCAAATGAGATAATATTTGTAAAGCACCTTGGCACATAGTAGAGACTACATAAATGCTTATTCCCTTCTTTCCAAATTATAAACCCATTTAAACAATTATAATAACATTTTAAGAAAACTGCTGTTGAAAAATAGTTAACAACTACAAGAAAACAAATCTCACAGAAACATCCTCTTAATGTTTAACCAGATCCAAATTACAGATTCTACTTGTTACCAAGGAGAGTGGCTGATGCTTACTTAATTGTATTCTATTCAACCCAAGTTAGTGAGGGCTATAATTTGCCCATTGTTGGATACTTTTTAAGGACTCATTAATCTCCAGAAAGAACTAACTTAATTTAACAAGCAGAGAAATCTTTTGAAGTGAAAGGTGCCACTAGTTTAAACAGAGATTTAAGCAACAGTCACTCTGAAGGTCATCTTTTGGCACTAAGATTGACCCCAGCCTGGTATGTCATGGATTACAGAATTTGAGGCACATTTTTTTCATCTCTTCCCTCACCAGGTGATTACTTCTTCTAGCAGTAGCCAAATGGAAATTTGCATGTATGTAGTATCACATATTTGGGGATTGGAATGGACCCTAAAAGTAATTTAATCAAGCTCCCTCATTTTGAATGAGGAAACTGAGACCCCCAAAGCCTGAATCACTTGTAATCAATAGTGAATGATCAGCAGGACTAGGATTTGAACTCAAGTCTTTTGATATTAAATCAAGAATCTTTCTCTTACAACAGAGGCTCAGCTTGGGGTCTATGAATTTTTAAAACAATGTATATTTTCAAAACAGCATATCAATAAAATTGGTTTTCATTGGAACCAAATGTATCTTTTTTTGCAATTAAAATATGATTATTAAAAGGGACACACAGTTCATAAGCTTGCCAAAGTGCTTTGAGATACACTCTTAGCAAGTGTATACCGTGATTTGAAGAGATATCACTGCTCAATCTTTATGTCTTATTCAACTAAAATCTACTTCTTTATATTATAAAAAAATCCTCCAATTCATTTGGATTCTGCATCTGCAAGACACTAACTGGAAGAAGAATAAGGATCTATGAAGAGAGTCTATTATGCACCAGGTACTTTACAAATATCTCATTTGATCCTAACAACAACCATAGAAGATAGGTACTCTTATTGTGTACATTTTACACTTGGAGAAACTGAGGCAAACAGAAGTGAAGTAGTTTGTCCAGATCAGACAGCTAATAAGTGTCTGGAGTTGGATTTGAATTCAAGTCTTCCTGACTCAAGGCTTGTAACAGCCCATCCACTGTGCCATAGAATTGCCTAATTAGAAAGTAGAATTTCAATTCCCTCAATTCAAGGACTTATAGGTAAGTTTTGCTTTGAAGAGTGATAGTAGGGCTTATTAAATATGCAAACGATATGGGGGTTACTAGCTGTGTGACTCTGGACAAGTCACTTAACTTCTCTCCTATGATCTCTTCTACAAAAATGGACATAAAATGAGTGTAAAAAATTTAATACTCCCAGGTTTAAAATGAGAGTATAAAACGACATGTCTATAAAGTTTTTTCAAATATTAGAGTTATATAAATGCTAGCATTTATTATTACTAAAATTAATATATCTTAAGATTTCAACTAATAATTGTTATCATCATCAAACATGACTCCTTGTCTGCTTCCATCATTTGAATGATAACATTTCTTGATTTTAAGAAAATGCTAGCCTATCTTCTTTATAAACAAATGTTATCTATGAGGATCACACTATTTAGAGCTGAAACAGACCTTAAAGGTCATCTAGTCCAAATCCTTTATTTTACAGATGGGAAAACTAAGGTTCAGAGAGACTTGCCTAATGTCAAAAACATGGTAAGTAGCAGAGCTGGTATTTCTAATACTCTGAATCGAGACAAAATTGTTTATCGACTGTAAAACACCAAGTATGGCCAAAATCAAAAGGAAAGCAACCAGTTAGTAAAGTGGCTCTCTCTGGAGATGTCTAGAGAGACAGGAGAGGGAATGAACAAGATGGGATGGCTGGGGAGCGTGAGGTGTTTTCATCTCTATCTTCACCCAAGTGCCAAAGTCCTATGATCTTAAAATGAATTTGAATCTTGGCATTCTGGAAATCTACAAACATATGACAAGCTAATGAGCTCTGATTCGCTGTAGTTTCTCATCACCTGGATACCTCAACACCTCAAACTCAAGTCCAAAACTGAGTTTTCCTTCAAAATTTGCTTATTCTGAGAACCTTTGCCATCTTGGAAACACAGTCCTCCAGATTTAAAACATGAGTCAATACTTTCTATTCTTCCATCTCTTAAAAATAGTTTTTAAGCCCTGTAGATTCAAACAACAATATTTTGGTCTTATTCATTCTTAGCTAGGTGGTCACAGTGGATAGAGTAATGAGCCTGGAGTCAGGAAGACGCATTTTCCTGAGTTCAAATCTGACATAAGACACTTACTGGCTGTTGACCCTAAGTGAGTCACTTAACCTGGTTTGCCTCAGTTTCCTCATCTATAAAAATTAGTTGGAGAAGGAAATGGCAAACTATTCCAGTATCTTTGCCAAGTAAATCACGAAAGGGGTCATGATGAGTTGGACATGACTGAAAAAATGACTGAATCACAACAAATATTAAATTTGATACATTTAAAACAAAATTTAAATAAACAAATGTATAGTTTGATACTTTCTTACTAATCCCTATTTATTAATCAATAATTATAAATCAACATTAATAAATAATCACAAATCAATAAACTCAATCTAAACCTGGTTTGACTCTCAGTTGTAATTAGAAATCTTTTAAATTACTCTAACTTATCTTAGAATAAAATTTCCCAGAGTTCATAAAGAGACTCTCAATTTCAGACTAATTTGCTATCAGAGGATTAAATTTCCTCTCAATCAATAGATGCATCAAAAGTCCTCTGATTACCACGGATATTCCTGTTTAGTCAGAAGTTTCTCAGAATTGTTCTATTTCTTCAGTTTTTTCCATCTTGGTTAATATGAGGAACAACTTGCTATCTTATGTTGCATCTTGAGAGAAAGCTTCATCTCTGACTACTTTTGTTAGTCATAAGGGAGATCTTAATTTGTACTTTTTGTAGACTTTATTCTTTAAAAAAATTCTGAACTTACAAACATCAAATAAAATGAACATTTCCATATACATTGTGGAACAGGAGATGATTGTATATGTAAACTTTAAAATCTCTATTATGTAGAGCTTGCTTTTCTATTTAAATATATAATAAATTCAACATGTAACTTTCAAAGCTGTCTCGTTAGTGATTTCATCTGGCCTTCCTTCTATCTTCCTGCTTATTTTATAGATATAGATATATAATTTGGTAAGAGGAACCCCTTTCCAAATCTTTTTCTTCTTCTTCTTCTAATTAAAAAAACAAACAAACAAACCCTTGAAACAAACATGCATAGTCAAAATAAACAAGTTCCCACTTTGGCCACGTCCAAAGATATACATCTCATTCGGCATCTTGAATTCATCAAGATTAGTGATTTCTTCATATGGCTGTTGATAGTTTAGATAGTTTTCTTTGAAAATTGATTATTTAGGGGACAGGTAGATGACTCAGTGGATTGAGAGCCAAGCCTGGAGGCAAGAGGTTCTGGGTTCAAATATGACCTCGGAGACTTCTTAGTTGATGTGACCCCGGGCAAGTCACTTAACCCCCCTTGCCTAGCCCTTAGTGCTCTCCTGCCTTGGAATCAATACACAGTATTGATTCTAAGATAGAAAGTAAGAGTTTAAAAAAGAAAGAAAAGAAAGAAAATTGACTATTTAGCAACTATTGAACAGCTCTTAATCTTACACAATTGAGTCGATTCCTTTTCTTATCTTAGAAATTATGCCTTTATAGGAGAAAAGTTTCTATTTGGATTCCCCCCCCCCCAATTAAGTGCTTAGTTTTTAACTTTATGTTGGTATTGTTTGTGAAAAACAAATTTTGTATAATAAAAATTGCCTATCTTATCTTTTATTAGCCTCTCTTGTTTTGTCATGAACTTTTCCTCTCTCCATCAATTAAATAAAAAATGTCTTTCTTACTCCTCAAATTTGCTTATGATGTAACCTTTTATATCTGTCACATATCTATTTGGAGTTTATCATGGTATATGGTATGAGGTCTTGATTTAAACCTAATTTCTACCTGTCTGCTTTCTAGTTTTCCTGAAGCTTTGATCCAACACAAGTTTACTAGAGTCATTGTTTTATGCGTGTCGTACACAACTGTATATATTTTTTTAAACCAGGACAAAATGTTAGCCAACTGCTGCTATCTATTATAGTTTGAGACCTCGTACTGTTAAGGACCTTGCTGGCTCCCACCTTTCAATATATCCTGTTACATTTTTGTCCTTTTGTTCCTCCAGATTAATTTTGTTAATTTTCCTAGGCCTATAAAGTAATCCTTTGGTAGTGTGATTTATATGGCACTGAAAAAGCAAATCAATTTAGGTAGCAATATCATTTTAATTAGGTCGGCTCAGTCTACCCAGTAGTCTGCTTTTGCACAAGTGCCAGTTAAGTTGCATTCCTGAATTCTGATCATTCATTATCACGCCCATTTTTTAAGGATAGGTTTTATCTAATACACAATTTGGAATTGGGTCAGATCCATGACTTTATTGGGATAGGGAATTCCTAATGGGGAAACTTTATCTACTAATTCAGATCAGCCACTCTTCTGCAAATTACAGAGTAGCCTAGGACTGACAAATTGAGCAACTTGCCCAGGTTCATATGGCTTGTGAATGTCAGAGACAGGCCTGGAGCCCAGGACTTCATAATTCCAAAGTCACCCCTCTGTCCACTACACAATGCTGCCTCTCAAAATATACAATAATACATGCTAAATGTATTAGAGTTGAAAATTAAAGTGCTGAGCCAGGTATGATCACAGAAGGCTCCATGGAAGTGTGAGGCTTTAAAGGGTGGGTAGATAAGACAAAACGCCCATTTCAATCACAGCATAAATAAAGGCAAGGAGTCAAGGGAGTCAAAGGAGGGCTTAGGAGGCAGGAGCAAAGAGTATTTGGAGAGGGAAAATGAAATAAATTTGAAAGGGTTGATGGTGGCAGATTATGGAGGGTCCTAAACATTAAGATCAAAGATTCAGAGCTTTACTTATGAAGCAATAGGGAACCACTGAAGAATTTTAAACAAAGTTAAAGAAATATTCTCACTGAATCAAAGTATATAAGAAACATCCTCTAGTTTACTAGCTGTGTGACCACAGGAGAATAACTTAATCTCTATTTGTCTCCATTGTAAAATGAGGATAAAAAATAGAGCCTACTTCTCAGGGTTGTTGTCAGGATCAAACGAGATGATATTTGTAAAGTGCCTGGCACAAATGCAAATGCTAGCCATTATTTATATATTATAGTTATCATTTACCAGTAACAAAGGAATAAAATTGTTTGGTTGGACCTCTCCTTCAAGGCTAGTCCCAAGTTCCTCATGCAATTTATTAAATTTTTAGCCAATTTTTGGTTTGGTCTAATAGGAAGGACTCTAGAAGAAGCAGGAACAATAAAACATGGCTGCTGGTCACTTGGTCTCTGTGGAGTCCACCTTGTTCTGCCAGATCTCAGTAGAAATTATTTGCCTTGTCAGGAAGTCACTAACAAGGAAACGGGCAGAAAGTCCAAGTGTTGGGGAGATTCCATAAAACAACACTGGAGAGGACCCCTAGCTCCCACTTTCTGCATCTCCTCAAGAGACCATTTTAAAAACCAAATATCTTATAAACTTTAATAACATGAAATACTAAAATTATTTACATTAGTTATAATAAAAACATTTTATAGACTTCACCTTAAACAATAACAAAACTGTTTATTTTTATAGCTAATTAAGCATTTAATTAAACCTATAGTTATCTTGTAATAATTTTTTTCACACATATACTTCTCATTTTCCTGGTTAAACTGAAAGCTTCTGGAGGGCAGAGAGTTAGCCTTATGTTTCTCTGTATTCTTTGGAATATATACCAAAGAACTTTGTACATATCGACTGTCTAAATGAATATTGGTAGTTGATGATGATTGAAGCCAAAAACTAATGGTCAAATATATTTTGCCTAAAGAATAACTGAGTAACTCAAGTTTTGGAAGGGTCATTATTTGGAAATTTCTTTCAAAAATTATCTGGGAAACTTTGCCAAAACCATTTAGCAGTTTTGTAAACAGCATTCTAGACCACTGAATCTTGTGCTCTGATCCCTTTCTAGTGATGCAAACCCTAATCAGTTTTATTCAGCATGGGCAAGGACCCGAGTAAGGTCAGTTGACAAGTCTGCCATTTTCCATTTGGCACCTATTACACAGTCAGGAATTAAATATTTACTAGAAAAATTAGTCATTTTAAATCAAGTCTATGCCCTCTATAGGCAGAGGGAAGAGAGATGTATTTGGAGTTGGAAGATTAACTTTCAAATTTGGATTTTGCAATTAATCACTTTTTTGTGTGTACCTAGAACACCTCTCTTAAACTTCCTGGTCTTGGGGCTCCTCCATTATAAAAAGAAAGATGACTGAACTATATGATCTCTATCATTTTTCTAGTTCCAAATCAATGACCCTGTCTGTGATTCTTTTAGTTTCTGATATGATGCTTTCCCAACTCAATCATTCTTAGCATATAAGAGGTAACAGGTGGCACTTTCTACAAGTTTGATTGGCTGGGGGTGTGGGGGACTGGATGAGAGATTGAATAACTTGCCTTTCAACAAGGTAGGAGTCATCATAAATTGATACAAGTGGGGTGTCCCTTTTTTTGTTCATTAAAGAAGAAACAGCTTTTCCACTGAAAATTGATTCCTTCTTTAGAAAAGGAATAGCACTTCCAATTAGTAAATCTTGGAATGACAGAAAGATAGTGCTTCTTTCTTGGTAATTTCTTGGGGAAGATTGAAAAGGTCAAAGGAACATGTGACTTGACTAGCAGTAAAGAGTTAGGACTTTATAATCCAGGACTTTAGGAGTTTCTCTCTTGACCTTGCTCTCCTTTCCCATCCAGAGTAGCCAGGACAGCAGTAGCTTCTTAGCTCTACTCTCATGTAGCTCTCTTTGGGTTGAGTGGAAGAGTGGGTGAACTACTACTTTTATGCATCCTGTGAAATCCTAAGGAGCACTGTGGCCCCTCAGCTTCTCTGTGGGGACAGAAGGACAGAAAACTACTATAAGGGTTAAAAATTAAGATTGGACTAAATATAAGAGAAATGTGGTTACTGAAATTAATATATATCAACTCAAAATGACTTTTTAGTAGTTTTATTTACAAAATAGAGGGAAAGAGTAAGGTAGAGAAATGAGAAAGAGGGTAGAAAAGTAAGGAATCTAGCTTAATGAGCCAAATATCTGCTCTGATGCCTGGCTTTGCTCTGTAAGGATTCCAGAGGACCCAGAGGTAAATTAGGTATCACCCACATGGCCTATCTGGTGTTCATCTCTCCTGCAGTCAGGAAAGGAAGGTCAGCCTTTCCCACTCACCAATCCAAAATCCAAGGGGAGAAGATCCAAGAGCAATCTTACCAGAAGCAGTCTGAAGTCCCAAGTCAGAGCTCCTCCAAGGCCAAGTTCAAAGGAGAAAAGGAAAGGAGAGGAAAGGAAAGGAAAGGAAAGGAAAGGAAAGGAAAGGAAAGGAAAGGAAAGGAAAGGAAAGGAAAGGAAAAAAAGGAAAGGAAAGGAAAAAGGAAAAAGGAAAAAGGAAAAAGGAAAAAGGAAAAAGGAAAAAGGAAAAAGGAAAGATGGAAATTCTATTATTTTGCTATCAATATAGAAAAGGGGGACTGATCAACCTTCTGATTTTTTTTCTTTTCACAAGAAGCCAGGNGGAAAGGAAAGGAAAAAGGAAAGGGAAGGAAAGGAAAAAGGAAAGGGAAGGAAAGGAAAGGAAAACGGAAAAAGGAAACAAAAGGAAAGAAACGGTTTCCAGGAAATTTAATAACACTTTAGGTGGAATTAATGATAGGATCACAGATTTAGAGATGAAAGGAACCTGAGGGGTCATTGAGACCAACACCCTTATTTTATGGATAAGGAACCTGAGGCCAATAGGCAAGAAGTGACTTGGTCAGGGTCATACAGGCAGAAGGATTTGAACTCACATCTTCCTGTCTCAGAGGCTAACACTAAATTTGCTACTCCCTCAATCTCTTGTGTCAATTTTATGAATGCTTAAGAAAAAAGTAAAACTAACACATATATACTGAACTGATTTCCTTTCACCTTTAATAAGCTGCAAAATAAAATCCAGTATGTTTAGGTGGTAGGTTGAGAAAGGCTCTACATCATACCTAGAGACCATTAAGAAAACAGTGAGAAGAAGCCAAAGGAGTACTTAATGCTAACCTGAAGCTCTCCCCCTGAAGCAACCACTGTCAGCATGTAGAACCTCATGAAAACAAGAAGGGCCAACTTGGAGCAAATAAAAAAGAAAGTTTGAATAGAAATCAAAGCGGTGTGTCCCTGTCACTCCAAAGGGAAAGGTACATATAGTCTTTCAGCCCAAAGTAGGGCTACTTTCCTTGTATGAAATCCATAGACCAAGCAACTTTGGGGCCATAATTTGTTTTCCCAAATAGGCTACCTTCCTGGGAAGAGAATGCATGGCCAGCCAACAGAAAAATCATTTGGCAGTTGGAGTACAGATTGTAAATGATTAAACTGACTCTCTGGTACAAATCAGTCTTATGTGAATTTGGGCCGTGTAAGCCAATTTTTCCAAGGCCTGATTGCCCCTGGATGAGATGAACAATCAAAATTCCAGACCTGCAGAGTGGGGAGGAGAGGGGTGGGGGCGAACCCTAGCGTCTACCATCAATGTTTCTTTTATTACTGCAATTGACTTTTTTATAATTCCATAAAAACAAGCTCTTTATTCTTCTGCCCTTATGGTACAGTTACTGCCTTTTGGTAATGGTGTTTGAAGGGTTATTTTAAACTCTTCTTTCCATGCGTCACAGTGTACCTAAATAGCTGGATGAATGAATTTATGTGGTATGCCCTCCTGATGCAGACCTAATGAGAAGAAAGAATGGGCTGGATAAGCCTGGAGGTTGTTGCCAGCTCTAACAGCCTATGGTTCAGTGAATTTCTCTAGATACTTAGCACTTTATTCCCCTTGGCAGAGCATTAGATACTTAATGCATCCACCAGACAAAGCACAGGACAATCCTAGTAAATCAAGGGATTTGTCATCATCTCTTTGGGCAACGTTATTGAGAACGAAACCCCAGTGCCCAAAGTTTTAGTTGACTAAGACCTCCTAACAAAGCTTTATGGAAAGTTCATGGAAATCTTTGGTTGAATAAGGGCTAAACTGATGCTGAAATTCTCTTATCAAGTACATTAGCTTGCCATAAGTGTGGTAAAATTCCATATTTTTAATTGTGAATTCAATTTCAATTTCAAAGAATATTTATAGTCGAGGTTTATTATCTTCTGCTGTCACGTGGGTTCATAGAAGGCTATATTTAAAAAACGAATTGCTCTACTTATTCAGGAATGTTCAATCCAAAATGCTATATTTTTATTTAATGCTACTCTTAAAAAGCTGGACCCTTTTGGTGTAGGACCATTGAGAAAAACTTAATTAACCCTCACATAACTGAGGTAATTTGTTATTAAGTCAAAATCTGTTTTTAGCCCACCAGATTCAGCATAAAAAATTACTGGGATCCTAAAGAAGTCAAAACAACAAGGAAAAACAAGCTACCAAAATTCAGTTTCAGAAGCTCATCACCTGAGATCAGCAGGCTTTGTATTTGCATTACTAGCCAGAGAAACAAAGGCTTACTGTATCAAGAGGAAGCCTAGGCCTTTTGCTTCATGTTCTACAGCTGGCCATTCTCCAATTTTTATTAAAATCTTCCCTGACTCTAGGAAAAAAAACAACCAAAGCTATTTTAAAGCTAATTCCTTTTGTAGTGCGGATGGTCTGCCAAAATGGAAGTGGAAAGATTAGATAATCTCTCATTTGGATAGTGTTTCTTCTTTTCAATCATAGCCTAAAATATCTCTGTGTATCCTGGAATTCTATTAGGGGAGACCATTCACTGGCCTCTTTCCCAACGTCTGGGGCATCACAAGTATATACTGCCAGTTAAGCCTCAAAAGTTTAGTACATGGAAACTGCATAGAAGAAAGAACCCAATGATTGTAGGCTTAAATAGAGAACCAATTAAAATCTTTGGAATATAACATCTTTGCCCTTTTTCTGCAAAAAAAAAAAAGCTAATTTAAATGCACTTTACTTTATGTTTTCAAATAAAATGTTCAATAGAGAAGCAAAACCTATCTCAAACTAAAAGATAGAAATATGCACGGATTTTTCTCTTGATGTAGAAAAGATTAAGCAATGTTAAAAAAATCAAAATTCCTTAGTTATAGATTGATTTCAGACTTGATGATGACTGTGGGGAAGTAGCAAAGAGTAGGGAGTAAGTCCTAAGCATAGACTAACAATGCCCATGGCCCAGGTAGTGAACTGTTCAATGATTAATAATTCACATATGACCAAAAATGGTACCTTCCTTTCTTCCCAGTATCTAAACTAAACTCCACAAAAAGACTTGCTCTTCCTCCCACCTCACCTTCCTATCAAAATCTTAGCCTTCTCTCCCAGCTCTCTTCTTGCTTTTCCACCAAAACACTGTTTTTCTGGAATGAGCTAGAATCAAGAGGGACAGAAGGTTCTATTACCATGAGACAATAATGAAAGTTTCAATAAAAACCTCACTTAAAAAAAAAAGGTCTAGTCCCATCTGGCCCACTGCATGTCCTTAGAAAAGTCACTTAACTTCACTGAATCTCAGTTTTCCTGCCTGTAAAATGGGAATTAAATACTACCACTCTTATCCACATCTGTCTAGTATTTTTGTCAGTAAGTACTTATTAATATCTATTATTATTGCCAGCCACTGTGATTGGGGGTAAGAACACAAAGACAGAATTGAAATATTTCTTACTCTTGTGGAGTTAAAATTCTAGTGGGAGAGAGAAAACATATGGAAGTAGAACCAAAATTGTATCATGTGGCATCACTGGGTTGATTATTTTTCAATTGTCATTTTGATGAAGAAAATAAAACTACATCCATGAGGCACAAAAAACATTTCAGTCGAGGTAATAATATTCAGATGATTTCTATAGCAAACCTTAATAATGATACATTTAGCTATTTATCATATTTGGGAAATCCTTGAAAAATGAACATCCCTTATATGGATTAGGAGGCAATTAGGTAGCTCAGTAGACAGAATACTAGGCCTGGAGTCAGGAAGATCTGAGTTCAATTTGGACCTCAGATACTTCCTAGCTGTGTGACCTTGGGTAAGTCACTTAACCTGTTTGCCTTAATTCACTAGAGAAGGAAATGGCAAACTACTCCAGTATCTTTGCCAAGAAAACCCCACAGGAGGTATGAACCACGGAATAACGAGGCATTGAACATTATAAAAAAATGACTGAACAACATTCAGAATAATAATAATATTTCTTCTAAGTCATGCCACCAGAACTCAAAGGTAGAATGTTAGAGAAAGGGGTGCTGCCTTTAGAATCAAAAGATCTTGGTTGGAATGCCCAGATTGTGGACTTATGATGCATCACCTTGGGCAAGTCATTAATCACCTCTTGGGCTTCAGTACTTCATCTTTAAAATGAAATGGTTGGAACTAAATGATCTTTGAAAGTTTTGGACATCATCCTTCAGAGCCCGGCGTCCTCAGCCATGCTTAAAGTAAGTCTTAGAAGTCTTTTTAGCATTTAAGAGACTTAGAAGTCTTAGAAGCATTTAAGTTTGATAGCTAGGATGCTAGGGCAGCCAGGTGGTACCGCAGACAGCACGCTGGCTCTGGAGTCAGGAAGACACTGAGCAAATCACAACCTTGTTTGCCTCAGTTTTTTCACCTGTAAAATGAGCAGAAGAAGGAAATGGCAAACTACTCTAGTATCTTTCCCAAGAAAAGGCCAATATTGGATCATGAAGAGTAGGACCTGAGCAAAAATCTTTTTTTTTTTTTTAAAACCCTTAACTTCTGTGTATTGGCTCCTAGGTGGAAGAGTGGTAAGGGTGGGCAATGGGGGTCAAGTGACTTGCCCAGGGTCACACAGCTGGGAAGTGGCTGAGGCCGGGTTTGAACCTAGGACCTCCTGTCTCTAGGGCTGACTCTCACTCCACTGAGCTACCCAGCTGTCCGAGTGAAAATCTTAACACCAAGAAGTGTGATATGCAACAAGTATCCAGGGACAATTAAAACCCATTTACTGATTAAGTTATCATGAAAAGAATATACTTTTTAAAAATATATTTAACTAATTAATTAATTTAGAATATTTTTCCATAGTTACTAGGAATATGCTTTTGAAAGGATAAAAGTTATGCACTGATGCCTTCAGAAGGTCACCAAGTCTATAAATCCAAGAGAGCGCATCCCCAGCAACCAATCTGGGGACTTGAAGAACAGTGAAATTCAGCGGTGGTCTCAGCTCTTCCTTTCCCCTCCAGGCTAAGCCTTTTAGACTTCAAATCTCAAACAAAATTGTCAAAACAAACGACTCTGAAAGACTTAAGAACTTTGATCCATACAATGACCAGCCACAGGGCCAGACGACAGGTGAATAACATCTACCTCTACCTGGACAGCAGATGGACTGGACTTGAAGAAATGGACCTTAGCCAAAGGAGGAATTTCTTTTATTTCCTTATGTATGTGTTACAAGGCCAGTTTGGTGGCAGAGTAAATAAATAGAGCACCAGCCTGGAGTCAGGAAGACTCATCTTCCCGAGTTCAAATCCGACCTCAGAGTCTATAAACTGGGTAACCTTGAAGAAGTCACTTAACCCTGTTTGCTTTAGTCTCCTCATCTGTAAAATAATCCTCCCAGGATTGTTGTGAGAACCAAATAAGTACTTAGGACACACCTAGCACATAGTAGGTACTTAATAGCTATTAATGCCAGCTATTATTATTAGTGTTTTTTAATTGTTTTTTTAAATTATTATTATTATTATTAACAGTAGAAGAGGCATGAGGGGGCACTCTGGTTTGGTAACAGAATACCAGGAGCGAGAGGTATGCCCTAATTACAGGGAACCCCAGGGCCCTTTCGTGATCCCACAGCTCTTTTCAAAAGACACCAAATCCCAAGATAACCAGATTCTTCTAAAGAAGGCTTAACAGACAACCTGAAGAGTTGTTTCCCATTTCTTAGAAGGATTTCAACCATGGTTTTTTGCATATTATGTTATGCCCAGAAGTTAGACTTTCCTTCTAAGAAGATAAATCCAGCATAGTTTCTCAAGACTCCTGGTAACAGTAGCTGCCCTGCCTTGGGCCATGGTAAAATCAGGATGAGTTGGGCCTCAAGAGGAATTATGTGGGCTGCTAGAACATGCAAACTACTCAAAGAAACAGTGAGGTCAGGGGATCTTTCTGTCCCTCTGGGGCTCTGCTCACTGTACCCTTTGAGCACTAAAATTACAACCTAATCAAGCCAAGGAGTTTAAAGGGGTCAGCAGAAGTGGGGCAAGTTACAACCTGTAGTCTGGTTAGGTTACTTCACAAAATAGTTATCTTACTTAATCCCCCTAGCACTGAGACCAAATTGCAGTCCATGTACCTTCCCAAAAGGGTCTTCCTATCTATAGAAATCAGGTTAAGCTATTTTGCATTGTTATCAGGCCAAAGATGGAATGACCAAAGGCAACTGACTCCCTTAATTTCTTTCCTTCCTCATCTCTAATAATATAAAAATCACAATTTGCCATAGAATACAACCCAGCTAGCAGTCATCTATATCAGGAAACTTATTACTTATCATCCGTGGATTCATTCATTCGCTGAATGAATGAATCCAAGGATGAATGAATGAATAAATGAAAAATTATTTATTAGGTGCATACTAGTGCTGGGATATAAATAGAATATATTTAAATTAAATTAATAAATATAAATTAACATATTTAATTAACTCATATATTTAATTATTTATATTATGTTATATTATTATATAATATTATAAATATATATAATATTAAATATATTATAATATTTAATTATATTATGTATAATTAGATATAATTAGATATAAATAGAATATATTTAAATTAAATTAATAAATATAAATTAATATATTTAATTAATTTATATATTTAATTATTTATATTATATTATATTATTATATAATATTATAAATATATAATATTAAATATATTATAACATTTAATTATATTATGTATAATTAGATATAATTAGATATAAATAGAATATATTTAAATTAAATTAATAAATATAAATTAATATATTTAATTAATTTATATATTTAATTATTTATATTATATTATATTATTATATAATATTATAAATATATAATATTAAATATATTATAACATTTAATTATATTATGTATAATTAGATATAATTAGATATAAATAGAATATATTTAAATTAAATTAATAAATATAAATTAATATATTTAATTAATTTATACATTTAATTATTTATATTATTATATTATTATATTATATTATAAATATATATAATATTAAGTATAGTATAATATTTAATTATATCATATATAATTATACATAATATAATTAATAAATAAATAATGCAATTGTTTATTAATAAGTATAAATTAATATAAATTAATATAAAATTAAATTAAAAATATAAATAAATAAATTTAGATAAATATAAATAGAAAAGGAGTACAGCCCCTTCTCTCAAGGAGCTCACATTCCAACAGAAGGAGAGAATACACATAAAAGATTTCAATTGCAAGCCAGATGGAGAGGTCCCACCGTCATCGGGCACAGGGGTACTAGAGGCATGACTCTGAAGTCATCCCTTCTTAGCTCAAATGCTGTGATTGGATGAAATGAGGTACTTGTGAGTCACTGAACAAAGGTGGTTTACTTGCTCTTGTTCTTGTTTTTTTTTTTTTTTTTCCCCTGATACAGCCAGGGTAGAATAGCACTTAGCTGCTAGTGTCCATTTGGGCATGTGTCTGGTTAATATGTCATCGGGGGCCTGGCTGAGCCAGAGCCGGAGGTCTGTGGAGCCCTGCTAGTACCCAGGATCTCGATCAAGGTCCCCGGCTGGCTCGACTGTATTCTGAGGGGAAGCAGTGGTCAAAGTTGTAGCAATGGCTTGCCTCGCCTGGCATGTGTCCCTCAGGATGCCTTGCTGCTTCAGAAAATAATTTAGTCCCAGTCTATACAAAGCACTCCTGAGTTACAAAGAATAGAACCCAGTTGGCATTCATGGTAGTTAAATTGTTCTGCAATGCTAATGAAGCCAAGGTCCTTGGTTCAAGTCATCTGATTTGGGGAAAGATCAACTTCATTCTATGGCTGTAAGCTATAACCCTTGATGCAAACCAGCTGATAAACAGATGTATTCATCAAAATAAATCACTATTTCTTGGAGGAAAAGTCAAAATTCAAATCATAGGTGCTGATAGTAAGTCAGTCTAGTGCAGTGATTCCCAAAGTGGGCACCACCGCCCCCTGGTGGGTGCTGCAGCAATCCAGGGGGGTGGTGATGGCCACAGGTGCATTTATCTTTCCTATTAATTGCTATTAAAATTTTTTTAAATTAATTTCCAGGGGGCTGAGTAATATTTTTTCTGGAAAGGGGGCGGAAGGCCAAAAAAGTTTGGGAACCACTAGTCTAGTGGCTTAAATTCACCTTCTGCTGTTATGTTAGGGTCACCATGACATGCAGGACCTCTTCTTTTCAAATGGATTGGTTATGTCAGGGGAGCAGAGAGATAAGTTTTTAGTATCACCAGTAAATTGTTCAATATATTCCATTACCACTATAAAACGTCATGGAAAATTTTGAAAGAGGGGGAAGAGCCCATGAAATACTTGCTGGCAGTTTTATTTTGTTAATCTGAAAGCCCATATGATTCATTGTTTGCTTCCAAGAAGATGAACAGATAGGAAGCTATGAACTTAAAAAAGATGATTTCTGGACAGTGTGTAGAGGGAATTCCATCCCCTCCCCCTTTTGGATTGCCAACTCAGTTCATCCCATTTTTTACATACCAGCGCTGCATCCATGAACATAAATAAAAAGGTGTGGGTGGACCCCACCTCTCTCTCTGCTTCCCTGAGCAGGCAGGTGAGACTGATGTGGTCAGACTTAGAATAAGAAAAAGACTTTAAATCTATGCTTATCTGCTTTTTCTATTTCAAGTGAATATTAATAAACTTTATGGAAAATAAAAACTTGGAAATATTAATTTCAAATCTAACAGAATGACTAAAATAGCAACATATTTGGTGCTAACGTACAATAACTGCTATATTTTTGCCCCAGGATTGCCTTCACAATATATTTGTGGGCCCTTTAAATTTTACATTTTTGCTTATGAATCAAAAGTATCATAAACAGTGACTTTCAGTGCTCTATTCCACCCACCCTACCAAAAAAATCCTTAATCATCATAAAACTGCTCAGCCATCATGGGAGGAAGGAATGAAGGTGGAGAGAGAGAGAACCACTCCTAAACCCTTAGTTGATCAAACCTCTGAGGCATGGAGCTAGTCTACACCAGCTTCCATATTAAACCCAAAGGATATTTCCAAGTTACAAAAGGTACTAGATAACCAATTTATCACATTCAATAAAACTGATGAGAGCCCTGGTGATTATTTGTTCAAAATCTGAAGATCAATGGGAAAGAAACTTGGACTCCCCAGCCTTCCTCCTTGTATCCTGCATGAAAGAGTGGTTCTCCTAATTTTAAACTTAAAGCATGCTTCCTTCTTGGGAAGTATTGCTCCAGCAGAGGTCACTGCTCCACAGTCAGATCAAGGAAGCTCAAGAAAGGATAGTAATAAGTGCAAATTATATACATACAGAAATTGACTCAGTTTATATATGCTTATGAAGATTCTTTAATTGCACGTTGAGCAATAATAGAATCGCAGAGCGTGGCAAGCTTGGGAGATGGAAAGCTGAAAGGAGACGTGGCATTGCATGGCATCACACAATGGCAGAAATAGAGAAGGAATGGTGAATGAGAGCCAACATATTTCTCTAGGGTTGTAGACTCCTAGAACTGCAGAATTTTAAAGTTGAAAGGAGCTTTAAAGGTCATCTAGTCCAGAGAGAACTTGTCTGGGTGGTGGTGAAGGAACCGCTGTTTCTCCTTTCCTAATGCCCCACACAAAAAAGAAATTAAAGTCACTCCTTCCTTCCCCTCTGAAGTCCTTACATAGGCTAGCCAGACATTCATTGTGATTTCCACCAGCTAAAACGTATTAAATGGGTACTCTTCTCAAAATATAATCATAATTTTTAGAAGGGTTTTGAGAAAAAAATCAGAGATATGCTGTTATTTATATATTTACATTTTTTGATGGATAAAAAGAGGGAAGGGAGCTGGACCTATGATTTTAATAAAATAGAAACCTCCAATGTGAGGAGACTGTTTTTACAGGTCAGTGCTTTTCCTGCACTGCCACTGCAGTATTCCCAAGTGCCACAGAACCAGACAAAAATGTAAGCATCATTAAAATTATATCACTAGTCTAGAGTACTGAGAATTAAATAACTGGCCTGAAGACATATAGCTTATGTATGACAGAAACAAACTCAAATCCAGGTCTTTTTAGTTTCAAGATCAGCCTTTTATCCCCACTGCCGTGCTGCCTCTCCTTGTAATGGGAAATAATTTTGAATTTAATATTCAGTGGATATTATTTTTCCTTAAAAGTTTAAAATAGAAACTATGATTAAATAATATCTCCAACTAATCATCATTGCTATCAGCAAAATGGTACAACACCATTTCACAGCTGAGTGAACTTGGGCTCAGCTTAGAACGAAGAATGAAGTTGATCTATACCTTTAAAGGAAATTGATGCAAAAGAATTTGTTGAGGAGAGTTCAGTGGTCTTAGGGCTACTCAAGATCTTCCTGTGTTAAGGCTCCTTGAATCTTCTGAGTATGTCATTTAAGGATGTCTACTAAAAGTCCATCAATCCATGTAACTAAATATCTATATCTAATAAATGGTAATTATGATTAATAATAATTAAAGTTAGTTTCAAGGCAGGTAAGTGGTCAGAAAGACATGGAGTCAAAAAGACTCATTTTCCATGGGTTCAAATCTGGCCTCAAACACCCAGTAACCCTGGGCAACTCATTTAATCCTGTTGGATTCAGTTTCTTTTTGTGTCTGTGTGAATTTAATATAAATTGTATCCCTTTATTCCATTTGAAAACCCATTTTGATGGATATCAGCCCCACCCTTTGACTGGGAGAACATTCCTTTTAGAGATCCCACACCCAAACTGCATCCTCAAGGAACCTGTGAGCTTTCCTCCCACCCCACCCTCCACCTACTGTATTACCCCAGACAGGACAGGGAGGAAGTGCTTGCACTGGGCTGCTGGGCAGAGGGTAGGGCATGTGAAAAATGTCCTCTGGCACTGTGGAGAGAGGGAATGAGCAGTCCCCTCCAGCATGTGGGGGCACACATGCCATGGGATCGCCAACAGGGTTCCCTGGTATTCTTGTCCAGACTTTGTCCTGTGATAATTAGATTAAGTCTACACTGCCCATCTTTAGATTTAATCACCAAAGGTGAGAACATCTCCAATTTTGGGAGGTCCATAACCCACCTGTGCTTGAGTGAGTGACAAATCAGAATCAACTGACTGCCCCCTAGTGTTATGTAAAGGATGGCAGCAAATTAGGAGGGAGGTACAGGAAGTGATGCATAAGTGACTGCTTTAAAAGGAGAAGGTCTTCTGGTGAAGAGGGCAGCTGGTGAAGGACCTCTTCTGGTCCGTGGAGGAGTGCTGGCTGGAACGCTGAGACTTTGGTGATACTGCTTTCAATATCTTCTTTTGAATTCCACGTAGTGAGTTTAAAGACTGAATCTTCCTGAACTTCTCTTAAGGAACTTCCTTTTAATAGACTCTGTGAATGAAGCATTCACCTCCTGGCCTCTGGCCCTCTGACTCTCTGCTGAGGGTTAATTAAATCTACCTGGATTAATTAGAGGATTGTAGTAATTTACTTACTATGTTAGATTCTTATTTCCTTATTTCTTCTCTCTCTTCTCAATTGTAAATAAACTTCCATAAAAGTCAATTTTGACTTGAAATTATTCTTAATTGAGAATTGATAATTGTTCAATCCTCTGGTGACCAATCTTAAATATATTTACCCCAAAACCCCTTTTTCACCCCTATAGTCCAGACTGTTGGCTTCAGGATGACTGGACTCTGACCTGGACTGAGGTCAAGCCTGTCCAACCAGTAAGACCCCAATGGAGTGACATCAATGGCTTTAGAAGAAAGGGGACTGAGGAAACGAGGGTCTCTTTTTGGGCTTTTGGCTCTTGGTTCTCTTGGGCTAGAGACTCTTGCTGGTGTGGCCATTGGCTAGACAGGTATGACAAACAGATTAATTAGGCATGGCTGGGGATCATGTGATTTTTTTCTAACTTTTACTAATAAATAATTATAAATTAATATAGTCTCCAGAGACTGTATTATATTAATCATAACATGCCAAATGAGTTGGGGAGGGAAACGGCAAACCACTGCAATTTTGCTACCAAGAAAACCCCTAAAGGGTGTCATGAAAGGCTGTTACAATTGAAAAATACTGAACAACAAAAGATTTTGTAGTAAGAAACAGAAAGAACAGAGGATAAGGAATATGACTATAAAAATCTTTAAATAAGAATGAATAATAAAAGGACCTGAACTGCATGGTCCTAGGAGACAAATGTTTTGACAATGAATTATGACACCCCAGGTAATAAGCTCCAGATAAGGCATGGTACCACCTGAGCTACAGTTTCAGTTTCAAAATTAAAATTTGCAACAGTATACTGGGACCCATGACTAGTTAAGGACTAGATATTTACCTGCATTCACCTGAAAACCTTTCATATAATTAGAATTAGAGAATTAAGGAAATAGAGCTCCCACTTAACTCTCCCCTACTTCACCTTCATTCCTAAGGATTTCTAGCTGCCTAGAAAATATGCCCTGTGAGGCCAAAATCTACTCCTATTCTTTTCTGATTTCTAAATCAAAACCTCTATCTTGGCTCTTTTCTTGCTATTTTTACATGAGTTTTCCAATCTATCATGGCTATCCTTTTCTCTGCCATTCATACCAATAGGAGACTTGGTGGGAATTCTGTGCCAGTTACCTCCATTCTCATATTCCTTTGACCCCCAGTTATCTGGGAAACAACGGAATATTTCATCTCAAATAAGAAAGGCAGGCAGAGAGACAGACACACACAGACACAGACATACACACAGACACACACCTTTTCAGCCTCCATTCCTGACCCTTGAGACTTTTCCTACTATGCTACAGCAGCCTTCTCAGCCAGGAAGTTCCCTCTCTTCCTGTGGCTTCACCCTGGACATTTATTCCATTTCTATAGCCCCTTCCCCTCCTTGGTTAGTTCCTATCAGAACTATCAGGAAAGTGTCAGAGTCAGTCATGTCTTTATCTCTGAGCTCTCTGGACCTTCTCCATTTTACCACCCTCCCCAACCCAGGCTCCTTTACCACCTCTCACCCCAGCTTTCCTTTATGGGTTTTTTTTTCTTCCTCATTAGAACATAAATTCTTTGGGGGCCAAGGCTATCTTTTTAGCTTGTATTTATATTGCTTAGTTCAGTGCTTGGCACATTATAAGCATTTTGTACCAGAATGTGCCTCAAGTTGCATAAAAAAATGTTCCTTAAAATTTATCTGCCAAATGAATTTTTATTTTTTAAATAATAATTTATTTTGTCTCTATTACACATAAAAACAAAATTTTAACATGTATTTTTTTAAAGTTTTGAGTTCCAAATTCTGTCTCTTCTTCTAACCCTTCCTCCCTGCCCCTCACTTCCCTGATACGGTAAGCAGTTGATAAAGATTTTACAAATGTAATCACAGAAAAAATTATTCCATATTAGTCATTTTTGTGGAAGAGATCTCAAATAAAAAAAAGATGAAAGAAAATGAAATGCAGTATGCTTCAGTCTACATTTAGATTCCATCAGATGGCATTTTTCATCTTGAGTCTCTGGGATTGTCTTGGATCGCTACAGTCAATTGAATTTTTATGAAAGAATGACTGATTAAGAGAATATTGTAGAGATTCCTTTCTACAAAATGAAAAATATTCATCATAACTGTACTAGTAAGTTCAAATTTTGGTGTTGTGAGGTCAGTTAAAGTGGTATATTATTTAAAATGAAAGCTTTCCCAGTCTAGTTCCGTGATAAAAATCAAAGAACTACAGTTCTGGAAGGAACCTTTGAGATCATACAGTCCAAACGACCAGTGAAACAACTGATTTCCACAAGAAAACACAGCTGGTTAGGGACAAAGCTCTCAGTCTCGTACTTTTCAGCTAATGTCTTATGTCTGGGCGAGGAACTTGCAGCCTTTCAGTTATTAGCCAAATCTCTTTGATCCAGAAGACCCTCCTTTTTGGCTCTTCAGCTGTTAGAGGTATTCAGTTCCCATGTACTCTTCTCTTGCATGGACTAATCAATCATGTGTCCAGCTCTACCCATCAAAAGTAAAGGTCTAGCAAAACCCTACATAACATTAAGTTATGTTCCCCAAGCAAAAATGATCTAGAAAGGTCCTTTTATAATAAACTCTATAGTGAGACTGAACTTTTCTCTGTCTTCCAATTAGTTTGAAAGCCCCTCTAAGTTACATGCCCTGTTCTTCTTGGTGGTCGTTTGTTCTTCATCTTTTGTTTTTGGAAAACTATCAACAGCCTAACAGGGAAGATGTAAATGAGGAAGACTTGCACAGTCATCATCCTCAGTCTCTCTTCCAGAATTATCAAAGTTCAGTGGCAAGACAAAAACCAGGATGAAAAGGGATGGTCTGGGATGCAGTGGATGCCCTGAGCTTCTCTGATGTCTGATTAAACTCTAAGCACTCCATAGTGCCTGCTTCGGTTGTCTTTATGACTGCTGGAAAAATTGTTCTCACTCATCCATTCTGCCAAGAGAAATCCATCATATGCTCATGATAGACATGCCCCTACCTAACTCACAGATAGGTTTGAGATCTATCAGTTACGCTTAACCTAGTTTAGCCCATCTGCCAACACAGTTTTGATGGGGTGTGACCCCTGTACATTGCTACAACTTCCTAGAACCACAGGTGAGAATTAGGTACCAAAGGTGGATGAACAGTCCTGAAAAGAGCTTGGTAAGGCCTCCCACCAGAAGTGCTAGTCCTCCCTGAATATCCCATCCTTAGTATTCCACACAGGACACAGAGCACATGGTAGGCATTTGATATTTGTTGAATAATTAAAGACACTAACAAGATGAAACTAATTGAAAAAGCTAATTAGGGCCAATAGAGAGAAAACAATCTTATCACTCATTAGTTCATGCAGAAAATAGTCAATTTGTCCTTTTAGGCAAGCGATCATCTCCCCACTCTCTTGCTCTAGTCACATATTAGGAAACACGAGTTACTCAATAGATTTTTTTTTAATGACAGAAACATGTCAAGTTGTATTTTTGAGCTTCTCATTTCTTTTTTTTTTTTCAGAGAAAACTAGGGAACAAAATATTAGTGGCTTAATGATCCAGGAAGCATACAGCCACTGGTATAATAAATAACCAATAGACTATAATGATAATACTCACCACCCATGTCATTATCAACCTTCTGGTCACATACGGGTCAATATTCCAGTAGGTGAATGGAAGGAAGGTAATATAAAAAATTTCTTCACCCAAAGCAGCTGAAAACTTGAACAGGTAGTAGTAGAAATAATTCTTCACGATATACTTTTGAGTGAGAGGCTGGAAAACAAAGTTTGAAAAGGCCTTATGAGTTTCCTGTTATAAAATAGCATTGTCTGAAGTAAAGAACCCCAAGTTTCCATGCCCCTGTCTCCTCTGGACATCCTAAAGAGGCAATGGAGTTTTGTTTTGACAGTATCATCATTATTACTCACCACCATCATTATTAATTAATATATTTTGAGTACTCTTCAGCTACATAGAGGATGCCCTCCTTTGTGGGATTAAATAACCAGACAAAATAAAAAAGAAGAGAACATGAAAGCTGAGAAATACTTAAGAAACTAGTATTAACTGAGAAAGAAAGACCTATGTATGGTTCAATATCAGTGTAATAAATTGAGGTCTCATGTTATGTTATGTTATATTTCATTACATTATAGGCTAGGTATTATATTATATATATTATATTGCTTTGTGATATTTACAGTCTCTTTTCTTCTTGCATCAATATTGTCAGCTTTAAATGAGGTTGGCAATGCCAAAGTCCCTCAGAGTTCTGGCTGATCACAAGTGCAGATATGTTGCAATTACATGTATGAAATGCTAAAAAACAACAATAACCACAAAACCACTTTATTTTCCCCTTAGTTTCCTCCCCTCTTATCCTAACAGGTGATACATGAAATAATGAAGGCTTTCAGAGGATGAAAGAAAGAAATATTTAGTCTATATAAAAAGAAATGGGATAAATCCCTCAACTATATAATAAGAAAAGAAAGGCAAATGGTTTGGTTACCCTTGCTGGAAAATAAAACTCCAAAGGCAGCATTTCAGTACTTAAAAAAAATAAGTTGGACAACATGAAGGAAAAGCAAAGAAAACCAATATTAACATAAATCTGAGTTGTGGAAGATTACGTTATATATGCTTATATTTTAAGCTCTAATGGCTTTGCATATTAAGATTCTTAGAGTATTAGCTAATATCATTGCCCATCTGCTATTTATTTATTTTTAGAAAGAATATAGGCCAGTATGATGACATACCCCAAATTAAGAAACGGAGTACGATCATCTACATCTATAAGTATAAACCTAGAATTATTGGCCTCAAACTTTTATTTCCATACCAGAAAAATCATCACCAATCAAGCAACCAGTATGTATTTATTAAGTTCCTTCTATATGTCAAGCACTGTGCTAGGCACCAAAGATACAATACCAAAACATTTGATGCCCAAAGAAACTTATGTTTTGAAGATGTGGGAGGAAACAACTTGTACATATAGAGTTACAGATAAAATAGACATAAGGTGATTTGGAGAGGAGGTAGTGAAGGGAGATGGGATCAGGAAAGCCCTCGAGTAAAAGATGGCACTTGAGCAAAACTTTAAAGAAAGTTGAGATTCTAAGGGGCAGAGGTGAAGAGGCATGGGGACAGGAAGTGGAGTGCCATGTAAGACTAGATTCACTGGACAGTAAGGAGTGTGAAGGGGGGTAATGTGGAATACTGCTCAAAAGATGGATTGAGGCAAGTTAAGAAAGGCTTTAAATGTCAAACAGAGGCATTATATATTACCCTAGGGGTAACAGGGAGCCACTGGAGTTTATGGAGAAGGGAAATGACATGGCCAGACATGGACTGGGAGAATATCACTTTGACAGGTGTGTGGAAAATGGATTGAAAAAGAAAAATATATACCTATCATCATTAATCATAAAACGTACAAATATCTAGAAAAAAAAACTGGTTATCTAGGTCTTGGATGAGAGTAAGCAAGATGTAATAAACTTAAGTTCTGTCACCCTAATCTGATCTTTATAGCAGTGTAATAATAGTATTAGCTTGATAGAGAGGAAGGAATGCACTAATCAATATAACCCAGGCTTCAAAAGGGTTTTACTTCTGTCCTATAAGACCTGGTTACCAATATTTGGAAATATACTCTCCCAATAAGTATTCCTTAACAAACTAGATTAGAAACCAATACAATTACAAAACTACTTACTGTAGCCACTTAAAATTATACTGGTAGTAACTGGTAGAAATTCTTCAGTAAAAAATAATATGGTTTATTTCATTTTTCTTCATTTCTTTTATCCCCAAGATAAAATGGTGACTTCCCATTAGGATTATGCTAAACGTACAGAAATGTTATTAAAACTTTCTGTGATGATAGAAATTTAAAATACTCAACATGATCATCAGTCTTCTCATTAATTTTCTATGCTTGGAATTAAAGATGTGAGTACAAAATTTAAAGGAGAGTCAGACGCCTGGCTTTATTTTTCTTATAATTAAAAGGATTTGTTCATTATTTTTTAACTAACAAATACTTCAGACAACTTTGTTGACATTTAATTTTGAAAGATTTGTTTGGAAAAGAGTTGAGTTTTCTGTCTAATTCTGAGTGTTCAATCTTAAAAAGCTTCATTCTTTTGTTGATTGAAATACTTAAGAAAGCAATAACACACCAAGATCTGGGCAAGCACTCCTCAGCTCCAGGTTCAAAAACAAGCTTAATTGTTAAATACATTTACCTTATGCCTAGAAGCAAAAATAAAAAATATATATTTTTCTTCTTTTTAGGCAAACAATTGGGTTCTGCTTTTTTATCTAGTATTTAATTAGCATGGATTTTTTTGCCAATTAATTTTTAAAAATCAAAGTCAAGTGTTTGCTGATATAAATAGAAAAAAAGGATATCAACACCCAATTAAAATTAGCTTACTAATAGAAATTTAACCTATGTGAATTGATCACACCATGCCAAGGAGTCCAAAAGAGCCTAGAAGACACACTGGTCAGTACACACTTGATTTAATTGTGAAAGGGAAAGATGGTAGCCAAGGGCAGCACTTGTTTAGAATATAAACTTATCTCTAAAATTTTAGGGAGAAAATGGAAGATTATAAGCAGTATCTCTACCATAAAACAATGAGAAACAATGAAGGCTAAAATCAGTTTGAAGAAAGTTTGGCAAAAGATGTAAGTAAAATCTCCTTGAGGTCATTTAGGAATGGAAGGACAACAAAGAAAAATGGGCAAGAACTGCAAAGATTCAGGAGGGGGGGATTTAAAGATATTTTATTTTACCCACTACATGTAATAATTTTCTACATAAGTTTTCTGAAGTTATATGATTCCAAATTGTTTCTCTTCCTCCCTTCCCTCCCCTTTCCATAGCTGGTAAGCAATTTGATCTGGGTTATACATGTATTATCATAAGAAATGCAAAGATTTTTGTAACAAACAATGCTCCCGATCAATGGGGCCGCCACACTTAGCTTCTAACATGACATCTCAAAAAGACTCACAGAGGAAAAAAGACCTATCAGTGAAGAGAGGAAGAATGAGAAAAGTAGTTGGGATATACTAAATATACATAAGGGAAATAATGGCTGAAAGCAACATAAATATTAGGATGTTTGTTATGGGATTGACTCAAAGGTATCTAAAAGAAGAAAAAAAAATCAGAGACTTCGAAAATTTTGGGACTTATTCATACTGAAAAAAAGCAAATGAAATATGTTAATTTTCCCACATATATAAAGTTTTTATGAGGATAATTCATATACTCATTGAGTTCAACCCATATTGAGGCTAATAATTGAGTACTTCTAATGCTCTCCCTAATTCCTTTTAAGGAAATGGGGCTACACCAGCTGAGTCTGATTTTAGGTATAGGAAAGCTTCAATACTCGTGTCTATTCTTCTTGTTACTCAAAACATTTATGAAACTGTAAAGGAAAAACTTCCAAGTTTCAAAGAAGTGAGCGTCCCTGGTGCTCATCTCTCAATGGCTAAGAAGAAAGACTTTAATTTCGGGTCCAAATTCACTTGGAGATAAAGTTAAACCCAAATATCAGAACAAACACGGTGTGTGGGGGTGTGTGTGTACACATTTAGGTACATACATAGGACGTGTCAGTAGAATTTGAGCTTTGATCTTCCTACCTTCGTGCCCAAGTACTTTATCTACCACACCATGCCAGAAGGCATCAGTCCCAGTACCTGCTGGACAAGAATAAATAACCCTGATATTAAAGGCACTGATAAGGGAATATTCTATTTTACTCACATTTGAGACTACTTGATATATATTTATCTTCTCCCTCCCCCCAGTCCCCAATCCATTCTTGCATTTTGCTTTCAGAGGTTAAACACAACTGTTGTTGTTCCAATGGTTCTGTGCCCTCCTTTTCCTGACTCTATAAGCTAGGAGTTTTCTTGGCAAAGATTCTGGAGTGGTTTTACCATTTCCTTCTCCAGCAGTTTAAAGCAAACAGAGATTAAGCACCTGAAGCCAGATCTGAACTCAGATCTTTCTGACTGCTCATGAGGAGACACTGATAATTAGCTCAGGAGTCTTCTCTGCCCTCTACAAAGGACATCTGGACTCTGGAAAGAAGTCTAAGGGGTGAAGAGGCTGGTGGATCTGTTTATTGATAGACTGATTGACAAATCAGGGAGTATGGAAATTTCTCCTACATACACCCCAAGAAACTGTGGCCTTCTGCCTTCATAGTACAGCTTGGAAGAGTGTGTTATTATATTTGTTACCAATATGGAATGGCTAAATCAGGCTTCTACTATCTGACACCACTTAGTGCCTAGAGAGTCACAATATTGCCAACACCTGCTTTTATTCACTCACACACCAAATGGCATATTTACCCACATCATAATGATTGCTGGCATTTGCAAAATGCTTTTTCTCATCTAAATTGGAGATTTTACTGGTGTGGGAAATCCTATCAATGAAGATCTGTCACTTCTTGACAATTTACAGTTGCCTAGAGCAACTCTCTAAGCTGAGATGAACCTCTTGAAGAGAGCTAAAAGGGAAGTAAAGAAGGAAATCTTGAACTCAGATCATCCTGACTCTGAGACTCACTCTCATTTTAGTTGGTCATGCTCAAGTCTGGAAAGAATCTTACAAACATTATCTCTTTGGAACCTCCTAAATGCCCACTGAGGTGAGTACTATTATTATCACCATTTTAAAGATGAGAAAACTGGGGCTTAATCAAAATTATGCTTGATTAATAGAAATTAATATAATAATTAATACATTCATTAACAATAAAATTAATTGATTGATACTATAAATACATAGGCATTTAGGAGGCACCTACTAGGTGCTAAACAGTTTTTTTTCAAGGACTGGAGACAAAAAAAAAGTTTAAAGTTTGTCCCAGGGTGAGGAGGGCAGAATTACTTTCCCAGAGTTACACAACTAGTATCTGAGGCAGAATTTGAGCCTGGGTCTTCCTGATTCCAATTCCAGCCTTCTATATACTACACCAGAACAAAGCGCATAAGAGCTTTTTTTTAAATATATGAAAAGGTCTACATGTTCTAAGAATGCACAAATGTATGTAGACCACAAAAAAGCTAGCTCTGACAAGATATAAATGCTCTGGGCCTTTAAAAGGGCATGAATACCTTTGTTATGGCCAATCTTAAACAAAATGCAGTGAGAGTATGACATTAATTAGGAGTGTTACAGTTCAAGACTTGAGGGGAAACATATTAAAATTGTTTTCTGACGGTGCAGGAGACAAGAGTCTCCCCAAACTCCCATGTCTATCTGCCAGGTTACTTTTAATTACCAGTCGAAGAAAGAATTTAGCAAATAAAGACTTTCCATCGTATGAGGAAAAAGAAATGATGATTACTTAGGAAGCTTAAGAAAGATTGACAGTGTCCCTTGAAGGGGGGGAAGAGAAGCCCCAAGAACACGAAAGAGTTTCCCCTTTCATCTGAAAATCCAGATAGAATTACAATTTGGGTGTCCTAACTGACGTCTGCACAGTACTTTCGTGATTAAAATTTCAGGATGGCTAGACTGAAGGTCAATAAAATGGAAGGACAGCTCCTTTGAATAATGGAATCTGAAAGGAAGCTGCATGCCAATCACTTTCATCTGCTTAGTTAGCATTTGCCCAGATTCTTCATTCAGTGCCCAAACAGGAGGAGGCAGCCTCTAGTGGATTTTAACAGGTCTCTCCTATATTATTTACTTAGAGCAGTTAGTTGCAGTCTTCTTACATTGACAGCATTTCAATGTCCTCATCAAAAGACATCAATGATAATTTCTCCACTCCTCAAATTGCCCGATTTGGGGCTTGCCACTTCCCCAGTGACTTGGATTTTCATCCTGTCTTTAGAAAAGACAAACAATTGCTATTATTAATTATGTCATTCTCCTCCTCCCCGAAACGTTTTGGAATGGCAATCAATGGTGACACCATTTGCCAAATCCCAATCTATAACTATGCTTGATACTCTGAGAAAGACATTTTTCTTTTTTGTAAACTAACCCTTTTAAATCCCATTCTGACTCAAGTATGTAATGAAGACCTGCTTAGGAAGCAATATTAGCTAAAAGCATCAGAGGTAGGATTGGAAGTCAGACCGCCTCTCTTGATAAGATGGTCAATTGCTGGCCACCATTCAGGAGGCCAGGAAAAAAAAGAGCATCTTTCTTGAAGTGGGGGTCTCTTATAGAAGTACCGAGGGGAACAGGAAGACAGAACAAAGAAGAGAAATGACTCCCAGTTTGGGGAATGGGATGGGAGAAGCCAGTTGCCCTTCAAGTTCATGAAACATCTTAAGAACTTAACTATTTTTCAAAACATTTTGGATTCACTAAAACCAAAAACACATTGAGCCAGACATTCTTCTACTTAACTGCTAAACCCTTGTGTATTCTGGCAGATTTGGGGTGCAGATGTTTCTGATTCATTTATATTAACTTATCAAAATGACATTTTGGAAGAGCTGCATGATGTTCAAGACACAACCATGTAAGCCTAAGTATTTTAAGCCAGGAAGAGTTTTTCTTTTGTTTGATTTTTCAATCCTGTTTTGTTTTGTGCCAGCTACATTTGGGAAAGTAAATTCAGTCTTATTTTAAGTGTGGGAGGATGGCCTCATCAATTCCTAATTTCTATGAGAAAATCATATTTTAGAGCTATGAAAAATGTGGAATGAAAGTGATTTGTGCATAAAGGGTTTTCTCTCTTGATTATTGTTTTGTTCTAAGATTTAAAAACAAAACTCAAGACACACACAAGCAAAACTGAGGTCGAAGTAATTTGCCACTGAGATCAGGAAACCATTGTCCAAATGTTTTTCCAACTCCTATCAGCTTCCTGAACCTTTAGCAAAAAATGTGAGAATGTTGGTTTTTTAAAATGTATTTGATACAGGCCTGGATATCTTTTGATTTAAGAGTTTTCATTAAATTCAAACAATACCTGAACTGTGTTTGGGGACGGGGAAATTAACTCTATGAGGAAACTGAGGCTGAGAGAGATTAAATGACAAGCCCAAGGTTACATATCTAGCAAGTATCTGAGGCAGGATTTGAACTTAGGTCTTCCTGACTCCGAGCCCTTTTACTTTATCTGCTGGACCAGCTAGCTCTACTCTTTTCTTTTTTCTAGGGATTGCTGTCACAGTGTAATGGTAATATCAGTGAACAATAAAAATAAAGTGATACGGGTAGTTTCTATATTTTCTTTTTGTTCATACTTTTAAAAAAATCAGTGATGCAGATCCTAAGGTTAAAAGCCTAAGGTCACAGCCTTAACTTGCTTTGTGTTAGAATGTATACTGGGACAGCTAGGTAGCCCAGGGAATAGCTGAAACTAGGAGGACCTGAGTTCAAATCTGGCCTCAGACACTTCCTAACTGTACGACCCTAGTTAAGTTACTTCACCCCAACTGCCTAGCATTTCCTGCTCTTCTGCCTTGGAATCAATATGTAGTATCAATTCTGAGACAGAAAGTAAGGATTTTAAAAATAAAAATTAAATTTTAAGACTTGATACTGAGGCAGAAGGCAAGGGTTTCACAACAATAACAACAAAAAAAGAAAGAAGAAGAATATATACCAAAAGCTCCTGGTCTTCACCACCCAGAGCCCAATGGGCCAATCCAATTTGCCCATGGTTCCTATTTCATATTTGGAATATAAGCATGAAGCCTTGTGAGTCTCCACAGGCCCTCAATAGGGATAAATTAAAGAGTTTTGGGGCTTGACTTTGCAATATGGGATCAGATGATACACTCATTTAGCAGGAAACCACATGAACAAAAACAGTCTGATGAAATCCAGAGAGTGCAAGTACTTACATGATTCACATGGTGCTATAGGATGAGCAACAAGCTCATCAGAATAAATAGATGGCAGAGCACCAGTCCTGAAGACAAGAGGTCCTGGGTTCAAATTTAACCTCAGACACTTCCAAGCTGTGTGACCCAGGGCAAGTCTCTTAACCCCAATTGCCTAGCCCTTACTGCTCTTCTGCCTTAAAATCAATACTTTGTTTTGATTCTAAGATAGAAGGTAAAGGTTAAAAAAAAAGACAGAGACAGGCTTGTTTACAGGTATGCTCAAGTATGAAAAAGGACAAGTCACTATAGACTTGAATACTTTGGGATCTTCATCAGTAAAGTGAGACTGCCAAGCTAACAAGCATTTATTAAGCACCTATTATTTATTGAGCACTATAGTAAACATTAAGGACATAAAGAAAATCAAAAGACCACCCCTGCTGTCAAAGAACTCACTACCTAATGTTAGCTAATTTTACACATATACTTGGTACCTTAAAAAAAATTGATGTATCTGCTGCATTCCAATAGAAGAAGAAGGGAGAAAAGAAAAAATGGAAAGAGAAGACAGTGGTTTGGAGAATTTTTTAGAAATTAATTTTAACATTTTCCTTTTAAAAACCCTCACCTTCTAGTCTTAGAATTGATACTGAGTAGAAGAGTGGTAATTAGGGTTAAGTGACTTACCCAGAGTAGCATAGCTATGAAGTGTCTGAGGCCACATTTGAACCCAGGTCCTCCCAAATCCATGCCTGGCGTTCTATCCACTGTGCTACCTAATTGCTTCTAGTAATTTATTTTAAAGAGTAGGATCAGACAAAAAGCAAAAACCATGTTAGGGTACTATTATTCCTAATTGTTACTTCGGCCGAATGTATCCACCACTGCTGTGGCCAATGTCTTGCACAGAGTCCAAAGGAACTAGAGATAATGAGATTTTCCAGTCTCCCCTTTTGGGATAACCATTGAGTTCCTGACTCTGTGTCTGTGTATTGGCTGTCCTTCATGCCTTGTTATATTGAATGCTTTCTTTTTCATCTCTTCCTCTTAGCTTCTTTGGCTTCTTTCAAGATTCAGCTCAAACTCTACCTTTTGCAAGAAGTCCTTTGCTCTCTCCCTTTTCTCCTCAGTAGTGATTCCTGATATTAACTTCCAACTATCATGTATATATATATTGTAAGTACATGTTTGTATGTCTCCACCTTTAGAATACGAGTTCCTCCTTAAGGGTAAGGACAATAATTTTTTATTTTATTTTTATCCTCAACATTTAACACAATGCTTGGTACATAATAGGCATTTAATAAATGTTTGTTGATTGACTGATTGCATCTGATCCTAGAATACTATAGGGACTCCTCAGTGAGATCCATGGCCACTCAAGAGAGATTAGCCTAGTAATCCACCTAGTAAAAACCAAGTGAGTGAAGAATGGATATTGGCCCGAGTGGATGGGCAGCCCATTGATTTAATCCATTAGGATATGTACCTTGAATAGACATTGGACAAAGAGCTGGGATGAGAACTTCCTTGGAAGAAGAGGACAGTAGAAAGATAGACTATAAGGCCCTTAAAGGCAGGAGCTATTTTGATTTTTCATCTTCTATCTCCAGATCTTAGCATCATCTAATGAATGCTTGATGATTGGTTGGATAACATTTGGGAAACTATAGACATTTCAAGGATCCTAAACTCTTCTGTATAGCAAGAGTCCTTTGTTAAAAACAAACAAAAAACTTTTAATCTTTCTTCTAGTGATGCCAAATGCCTACAAACCAAGGTGCGCCATGATGTCAAAGGAATCAAAATTGTGGTAGATGGAAACAAAGTAGATTCTCAGAGTTAAAAGGGCTCTCAAGGCTCATCTAGTCTAACCTAGAGCTGAATAGGAATCTCCTTTTATAATTTCTTTGATAAGTAAGTGGTCATCCAACTTCCAGTGATGGGGAACTCACTACCCTTTAGAAACAGACCACAGTAAATTATGGAGACAAAACCTGCCATTGTAACATTCAACTAGTTTTGCTCCCTTTCGCCAACCAAATCACACAGCACTGATGGAGAATAAAGCATTAATTCCTATCTGCCTCTTGCTGAAAGGAAATTATGATTGTATGCGGAGGTCAGACATTTTGGAAGCATGTCAGTATTCCCCATTTCATGCTCAGTTTTAAGCTTTTCCTGCTGATGAGTTTTACTCTTCTGAGTATTGAGGCTAAAAGAGTTTTAGTGGCTGGCCCAAGGTCATCTAGCTAATGTGAGGCAGAATTCACACTCAAGTCTGCTTGATTTTATATCCAACATTCAATCACTTAAGGTATATGAATATCAGAGAATTACTGGCTGAAAAGAGTGTGTATTGATGTGAATAATATACTTTAGAAGGACAAAAAAGAATGAAAGAAGTAAAATATTCATTACCTTTTACAGCACAATTTCAAAACAGGTATGCCAACATTGTAAAGATATTTAAGAGCCCCACAAAACTAAATGGACCTGCTGCCTTGATGAGGAATGGAAAGAAACCAAATTAAACAATCTGACTAAGGTTATTTAGCCTCCTCAGGAGTAAGAGGTTCAAGAATCAGAGAGAACACAGAATCAACTGAGGGCCATTTGGGAAAGGATTTGGAGGCCAGAAAGAAAGAAAATTGGTTGGAGGATTCATATTACAAATTTGAGAATGGCAGATGCTATCTACGCATGTAAAACTAATCTAGTTCCCCAAACTGGAGACCACGGCTGCAATTCTAAAGAACTAAAGGCACTAAAACACAAAGGCAAGCTTTCAGTGGCCTGTAGTCATTAGTTACACGGATGCCCAGATTAAAATCATGGCTTCAGTGTAACCTGTCTGTTCTGGTAGAGACAAAATATCAAAAAGTGGTAACGATTCTTACTATTTTACCTAAACTTAAAAAAAAAAGATTAATACTTTCTTAACCTGAAATGAAAAACAATGATAAAGTACACATAAAACAATGGAGCCTCTCTCAGAAATTCCAAGTTGAGGTAGGAATTTAGGAACCAGATTTTTAAAATGTATTAAAGACTCTATATGTTCAGATCTGGTGATTTTTTTTGGGGGGGGGCTATCTAGTTTCCTTTAGCTATAAAGAATCAGAGATGATCCTTGGTCCTAAAGATACAATTCTCTTTGAAAATTCCTCTTAACATTTCCAAGCAACCAGTGCTTATTTTTGGTCTTACCCTTGCCCCAATGTTGTATTTTGTAAGCGAATATCAATTATTCATTCATTATAGGTCATCTTATCTTTTCATAACTTCATACATAATAGATACCAAGGATTCATCTTTGCTAAAAATCACAGCATACAAGAGACTGGTATGAAAGCAGCAATTTAGCTTCATATATGAGATTTCTCATATGCTACTTGGTTTCCTCTCAGTGACACAATAGTAAATCACCTTGATTACCATTGCAGCCCCCTCTGGAGATTAAAAACAAACAAACAGACTAAAATAAGTGGTAATGGCAACTTGGAGGGCTAGGGGTGGGGAGAGAATTTAAATGCATTTAACCATGAAAGCTTTAAAAAAATTTTTTTTTCTTCCACCAGTTCTTTGATTCCTTAAAGCTAACAGTTTGCTGACAGTCCCAGAAGGGATAATTTTGCTATTGTCGTCACACACATCCCACATTTTGGCCAGAAAGACAATATTGGTTCTGTGCCCTCTCAAGGAAGCTCTACTTCACAGTTGTGAATCATTTTCATCCTTCTAGAGCTGCAAGGCTGAGAAACCCAGTATACAAATTTATTTTTTTCTATCCATGAACAAACAGCTGTCACTTTCATGCCCTGGTGTCACAAGTACTCATTGCCAGTCACCAGGAGTCCCGTCCTTCATGTGTCTTCCCTCTTCATCTGGTCTCATCATGGGAACTCAGTAGTTTATCCAATATGGAGAGGGCTGTGTTTGAATCCAAAAATGTATTTAGCATATGCTCCAGAAACTTAATCATGCTGGGTGTGTCCGAATGTCATTCATAAGGCTCCTAGTTCCCGCCAAGCGCTCTAGAGTTTTCTTGGTAGACTGAGGCAAATTCTTTACTTCTAATATATTACTATTATTTTTATTATTAAGTTCCTATAGCACAAGACTTCTAACTCTCAGCAATGTGCAATTTAATAGCCAAGACATTTATAATAATCTATTATATTCAGAACCATATAAATTAAAGCCAAAGCAGAAAATCTCAAAACCAACAGTGACTTTGGAAATCATAAACGCTGGTTTTTTTTTAAACCTGGAATCCATGAACTCCTATAGAATTCAGAGGGTCTGTGAATTTCTAAAAAGTATTTTGATAATTCCACTTTTTTTTACAGGCAATTGGGTAGCACAGTGGATAGAGTACTGAACCCAGAATCAGTAAGACCTGATCTGACCTTAGGCACTTATTAGTTGGGTGACTCTTGGAGAGTCACTTCAATACTGTTCACTTTAGAGTCCTCATCTGTAAAATGGGAATAAATAATAACACTTGCTTCTCAGGGCATTTGTAAGAATTAAATGAGGTAATAATTGAAAAGTGCCTATAGTAGTATAATAGTAGTGCCCATAGTAATTGGCATGTAATAAATGTTATAAATGTTAGTTAATTATTATTATGATTAGTACTTTAGTTTTACTTTCAAAATTCAGTTTTATTTTAAGTTTAGTTCTAAATTCTCTATCTTCCCCCTTTCTCACTCATTGAGAAGACAAGAAAAACCAAACTTATTACAAATATGTATATAGAGAAAGGCATAAGCAAAATAAATTTCTGGAATTGGCTAAGTTGGGGGAAGGGCTGTATTTCAATATACTTGGTTTCTTTTGTAATCCTATGTATTTTATTTTGTACATTAAAAAACATTATTTGGTAAAGGGGTCCGTAAGTTTTACCAGAATGCCAAAGAGATCCATGAAATAAAGTTAAGGATCTCTAATCTAGCTGTATTCCCTCATTTTACAGATGAGGAAATACAGGCTCTGTAGGAAGAATGGAAGGAATCTTGGAGTCAGGAAGGACCTGAGTTCAAATTCTATTTCTGATACAGGGCCATGACCATAGATAAGTACCTCAGTTTCTTCATCTGTAAAATAAAAATAATAATACTTGTACTAATTACCTTAAGGACAAGGATCAAATGAGGTAAGGTCTATAAAGCACTTTGCATACATTATCATGTTCTATAAATCCTGTCATTATAAATAAAGCCAAGGTCAAGCAGAACATAACAGAAGCTGTTTGGGCTGAAAGTACATCTGTGCCAATTCTCTTTGCTCCAACAGTCCTCGGTTTCTCTAAGGGTTTGAGCTACTCTGCCAGGGCCACATACTTCTTTAATTTTTGCCCGTATTCAGGAGCCTCAGAAAGGATTTCCTTTCCCTGCGTTTGAAGGGCCTTTTCATAGCCATGTTGCTTCAGACAGCCTCCTCAAAAGGCAGGGGGATTGGACTGAACTTCCTGCATTTCAGCCAGGATCAGCTTTCTCTGGAGTCCAAGCCCTGATGAAGAGATATTGAATGGTGGCCAGACAGTCAGCTACAGTGGTGTCTAAAGGAATGGCTCAGCTTTCCTCCAATTCTCATAGGGGTAACAAACTCACCAACTATTCCTCTATTTTTAGTCTGCTGTAAAGATAAATGTGGAGATATTTATGAAGGTTCCCAATTTATTTTAACAGAGATATTATCTGTAGAACTTGCTACCAAGAGAAAAGCTGGTAATTTTTTTTTAAAACTATAAACATATTCTGAGGATGAGTAAGGTATGTTTAAATCCACTTTAGAAACAAGGATGCATACTTTTCAACTCATGTGATATCTTCTCTTCCCTTCCCTCCTCTCACCCAAGGACTTAGAGGTATTTCACATCTATTCTCCCTTACTAGTAAAAGGGAACACACTCTAAAATAAGATTTCTTAACTTGGTGTATAAGAACTTAAAACTTTTTTTATAACTCTAGTTCAATAAAACCAGTACTTTATAACCCTGTATATTTTATTTTATGCATTGAAAAACAAAAAATTGAAAAACATTTCAATTTTCAAACATTGAAAAACAAGAGAGAGGTTCCAGACTAGGAAAAGAGATACGACATAAAAAAATTTTAAGATCTTCACTTTTAAATCAGACAATGTAAGGCAGAGAAAAGCTAAGAGACTGGTTGATGTTTATAATTTTTTTTTAAAGTTTGATCAAGCTAGACCCCCAGTCCAATATTATTTCCTCTAGGCCAAGGGTGATGATGTCATATAATCCTGTCATGACTGTTGCTTAGCAGATAACCTGAAAGATTTGGCCCAAAGGTCACAAAGGCACCCACACCAAAACCATATGGTTTTAGCTCTCTCAGCACATCAAAATAACTTTTGCTCATTTATTAGATCAGAGAGAGGCAAGGGAGCAGTGTCATACATGATCAGAGGTTTTTCCTAAGTGACTAGCATGGCTATCAAAGTATTCACCATCAATAGCATCATAGGTAAGTTATTTATAACTTTAAAAAAGGTCATGAACAAAATGAATTAATCACTGTAGAAGGTACTCTTTTGCCCACTTCTTTTAGATCTGTCATGCAGACAACTTTGCAAATTCCTACTGAGAATGGAATGGTCCAATCAGTGCCTTTGAATCAAAATGGAAGCCAAATAGAAGGAAGTTTTGTTGAACCTTCCCATCTGCCTTTCTCCCAAATGAATAAATGACAAAATGAACTGAATATTATTTTGCAAAGAGCCAGGCTGGAGGTAAAGCAAGAAAAATATTTAGCAGGTGTTATGAAACTGGAAAGATTTTGAGTACAAGCTGGAGATGGACTATGTCTCTCAAAGAAGCAGCCTACCTAGAAACTGGGATGCTCATCACCAGAAGGGTAGCCTCCAAAGGAAAAATTAAAACATATTTTTGCTACAGATATCCCTGAAATAGACAAAGCTTCAAAATGACTCTCTGTCCCTGTGTCCAGAGATGATGGTGGACTAGTGAAAACAGGGCAGAACACCTAAGTATCACACAGTCTTAGACTGACTGCAGACATTAACTCTACCATCACTACTCTAAATGCGTACACTTTGTCCAAAGACCAGAAAAGCGGAACCACATCCACACTACCTTTTTCACTCTAAATTAAACTAGAAGATAATAAATGAAGGAGCAGCTAATGGAAATAAAAGCCCATAAATTCTTCTCTGAGAAGTGAATAAAGGAGCTAGTATACAACACACAAGGTAATATTATATGAGATTTTATGACAAACGTAACTGGGGCCCAGAACTGAACCAAGGAAAGAATAACTTTAGAAAGTTTCCCAGTGTGAGACTGCTAGGTGGCTCAGTGGATTGAGAGTCAGGCCTAGAGACAGAAAGTCCTGGGTTCAAATCTAGCCTCAGATACTTCCTAGTTGTGTAACCCTGGGCAAGTCACTTAACTCTCATTACCTAGCCCTTACCACTCTTCTGCCTTGGAACCCAATACACAGTATTGATTCTAAGACAAAAAGTAAGAAAGGGAAGGAAGGAAGGAAGGAAGGAAGGAAGGAAGGAAGGAAGGAAGGAAAGGAAAGGAAAGGAAAGGAAAGGAAAGGAAAGAGGAGTTTGCCCAGTATAAGACAGCTAAGTGGCAACACTCATCCTAGAGTCAGAAAGACCTGAGTTCAAACCTAGCTGCCTCAGATACTTCCTGTAATCATCCCAGCAAGTTAATTTATATGTGCCTCAGTTCAATCTGGCCTTAGACATGTATTAGCTGTGTGACCTTGAGCAAGTAACTTAACCTTTTTTGCTTCAATTTCCTCATATGTCAAATGAGCTGGAGACGGTGATGGCAAATCACTCCATTATCTTTGCCAAGAAAACTCCAAATTGGGTCAAGAGGAGTTGGACAAGGCAGAAACAGTTGAACAATAACAAAAATAATCATGTCACCTTATAGTTCTCAAAAATGACAATAAACAATCATCCCTCATAAAAATGGTTGCAGTTTATACATCTCTGTTGCAGAGAACTACAAAAAATGGCAGGCTCCACCAAACTAAGTCAACACATATCCTTATACCCAGTGACTTCACTAGGGAAGGAGATAAGTGGGGTAGGGGAGGGGAGAAGAAAAAATCAATAATGACATCAGGAAATACAGGGCAGAAAAGATCAAAGCATGTTTTTTATTCTGTAAAAACGGCCTGTAAAAATAAATGAAAGTCTCACAATTGTAAAGGCACTGATACTTGAGAAAGCATAGGAAATAGTAGCATTACACACAAAGAGAAATCAGCTCTATCTGAACAGACGGAAAACAATTTGGTTGCTGATGCAGCAGTCATTTATACCCTGATTGGAGCAAAGGTCAAAGTAAATACCAAATTAGAAGAAAGGGGAAAATGAAGAAGGTGACCTTGGGTACCATGATAGCAGCTCCAATCTGACATGTTTAAATAGATTGTTGACTTGGAAAAAAAAAGTAGACAACACTCAGCATTTCCTTGAAAAATTTAACTCATGCAAAACAGATCCAGCAACAAGAAGGATGAAAATGTAATCAACTGCTATGATCTCCTTCCCAAGAAGGGAGGCAATATCCAAAGACAACATCATGTAAGAGAATATGCACATTTGTTGTTGTTGTTAGTCATGGCCAACTCTTTGTATCCCCATTTGGGTTTTTCTTGGGAAAAATAAGTACTGAGGTGATTTGTCATTTCCTCCTCCAGCTCATTTGACAGATGAGGAAACGGAGGCAAACAGGGTTAAGTGACTTGCCCAATCTTACTTCTTTTAAGTGTCTGAGGCCAGATTTGAACTGAGGAAGTCCTGACCTCAGACCCAGTGCTTTCTCCACTACCTCATCTTACCTCACTGCTCTCATGCTCATTTACCAAAGACCAGAGAAGAAAGGAACCAAAGAATAAGCATAGCATTACCTCACAGAAAGCAAAATGGGTTGAAAATGAGGCTGTGAAGGTCTTGGGGTGAGATCAAACCAAACCAAATCATCCCAGAGCATTTGTAGGTAAAATTGGGAAGAAAACAAACAGATGTGAGCAGAAACAACTGAGCCAGCATTTTTGTGATGATTTACTCTTGTCAGCAATGGTAACAAAAGCCCTATATTTTATTGTCTCAGGACTCAAAGTATTATTGAGGAACTAGTGAGAGCAATTAAGAAGATAAAGTTCAGAAAAGTGACTGGACTAGTCAAATATTTACCCAAGAAATTCATGCTAGAAGTAACACCTTCCTCATTCATCCACTTCCTGTACAACCCTTGACACCCAATTCCTTACTATTCTTTATACAACACTCCATCTCCATTCTCAGAGCATTTTCACTTGTTGTCACCCCATATCTGGACCCTTCGTTCTCCATTTCTCCCCACTCCTGACTTCTTTCAAGTAAGTCTCAGCTAAAATCCTCCCTTCAGCATGAAATCTTTCCTGGTCCTTCTTAATATCAGTGTCCTCCCTCTAAGGTTATTACCAAATTATCCTGTATATATCTTGACTGTAAAGGTGATATATACAATGTATTATATAACATATATATACCTTTATTATATTATATAACATATATATGCCTTATTGTATATAACATTGTACATAATTATATGATGCAATGCATATAATAAGTACATATACATGCATACATACATCTTGTTTGCATGTTGTTGAATTGTGAACTCCTTGATGGCAGAGACTATTTTTTGCCTTTCTATCCCTTCCTACCACTTAGCACAATACCAGGATAATAATGGGTACATAATAAATGCTTGCTGACTGACTTAACAGATTTAAAAGCATTCAAAGACATGTCTGAATTCACAGAATTAAAGAGCTAGAATGGCATTTCTTTTAATACATATTAAATAGATCTAAATGTAAATAGGAATATTTACAATAAATATATTTTACCCAGATGAGGTCCTTTCTTAGTTTTTTTAAATATCTAGGACAGTGGTGGTGAAACTTTTAGAGACCAGGTGCCCACGTTGCCCCTTCATACTGCCCCTTACCCCAGACAGGGGAGGGAGGAAGTACTCCTATTGGGCTGCTGGGCAGAGGTGATATGAAAAATGTCCTCAGGCATAGTGGAGAAGGGGAAGGGAGCAGCCCCCTCTGGCATGCATGTCATACATAGGTTTTTCAACATGGATCTAGGAGATATTTCACAACTTCCCTCTGTAATCTAATTCCAAAAATAGATAATCATTATTGTCAGAAAACTGTGTCATAAAATCCATATGCTCCATATTGTAGTTAAACCCATATTCTCTCCCCAATGAGGATAGAAAACAGTTGACGACAAGGAAAAGAAAAGAAAGTAGAAAAGAAAAGAAGAAAAAGAAGAAAGGAGTCCTTCACTCACTGGATGACTTGGTGTCAACTGTGTATTGCTTGGAATACTGCTTCATTACAAAACAACAAAAGAGCACAATAGATTACAGATAATATCATTTCACAAATTAGCAAAAAAAGTAATATGAAGAAAAGACTACAGAAAACTTGGCTTGAGACCAAACTAAGGCAAATCATCCCCAAGGAAATGATACATGAAACTGGGACAACAAATTAATGTAAAATGGAACAGATTTGACAGCATTTGTGATCTACTAAGAAGCCAGGTGGTTTAAATACCAGTGGATAGAGCACTGGACTTGGAGTTGGGGTAAAACTGGAGTCTAAATCCTGCCTCAGACATTTATTAACTGTGTCTTCCTGGCCAAGTCATTTAACCTCTTTCTACCTCAGTTTCTTTATCTAAAAAAGGGGGCTAATAATAGCACCTGCTACCCAGGACTGTTGTGAGTAGCAAATGAAATAATATTTGTAAAGAATTTTACAAAATTAAAGTACAAATTAATTCTGGCTATTATTATCATCAACAACAGTGAAACTATGCCACTAGAACTCCAACACCTCAATAGACAAAATAATAAATATGAAGAATCTAAAAAAGCACCTGAGAACTAATCATGCCTGAAACCGACCACAAAGGTTGCCTTCACCTAGATGGATCCCCACTTCTGGAATGTTCCCTACTGACCCAACCCAAATTCTAACGTTTAGCACTTTGCCCAAAAGTCTTATTTCTCTATTAGTTTGGGCTCAGAATCAGGCTTGCCCATCCAGGCTCCCAAACCAGGGCATAGGACAAATGTCATCACAAAAAAGACAAAGCTTGGAGCAAGAAGCTATATTCAGGAAAGCCAAAGTCAAGAGCTTAAGATCCACTCTAAGCAGAAGCAAGGTCATGCATTGGCCAGAGGGCTGTCACACATCATCAGCATCCTTCAGGCAGAAGTAATATCTTGCATGAGCCATTTTGGGGAACATTACTCTATTAATAGATTCTGAAGCAATTCTGAAGGGGTTTATCCTTAAAATCCCAGGACTACTCAGGTGTGTTACCACTTTTATTTCAGGTTTAGTGTTCATTCCATTCCTCCCTCCCCCAAAAGTTTCCATTATCTACATCAAAGGGCACAACCGTATGCTTTAGACTGACTGGAGATTTCATAGAGATGTCTGTGCCCTTAAAATAGTTTATGCTATTGGATTTTGGTTGACTCCTGCTCTAAAAGAATGCTTTCTTTTCTTAAAAAGAAAGTGTTTTATTGATCTACAGATTAAAGCTATCTCATAAAGATTAGTAGGAGCTTCATCTACTCAACAGGTAAATGGGAAGTCTGGTGGAGGAGGCTGGAGAAGCTATGCTAACTCTTCGGGTGGAGTGTTATTTAAATTATTTTACTTAATCCACAAGAAAAATCTAGCAACATTTTTGCTTAGGTCTCAAATATATAGCTGGTACCTGAATCCAGTTTCTTTTTTACTCTGTATTTGCCCTTGTTTCCACGACAGTCCCCTTCTACTGTCTTCCTGTGGTGTGGAGGTGAACTTGGGTCCTTAAAGGTTAGGTCAGGGGGCAGCTACATAATATAGTACATAGAGCACCAGATCTGGATTTAGAGGACCTGGGTTCAAATCTGACCTCAGACATTTCCTAGGTGTATGATCCTGGGCAAGTCATTCAACCCCAATTGCCTAGCCCTTACCTTTCTTAAAGTAAATATTGTAAATATAAATAAATATTATATAAATAAGTACTGTAAATATAAATAAATAAAAAACATATAAATATATTGCCTAGCCCTTACCTTTCTTAAAGTAAATATTGTAAATATAAATATAATATTTTATTTTATATTATATATTTTATTTTATATTATATATTTTATTTTATATATAATATTTTATATTTTATATAATATATTACATTATATTATATAAATATTATATTTAT
>NC_058132.1:619865194-619994645 GCF_016433145.1 Gracilinanus agilis | reverse complement strand
TTTATTATATATTATATAATTAATTATATAAATATATTATATAAATAAATAAGTACTGCAAATATAAATAAATAAAAAACATATAAATATAGTAAATAAATATATATAAAAATTATAAATAAATAAAGCTTAATATCAAATCAAACACAGTAGGTAATGATTTTTTAAAAGTTAGGTAAGCAAAGTAAAATCCCTCTGCCCTTGTTGGAAAACATGGAAAACAAGGTTTTTGCCATTTATGCTCTTTCACAATATTAAAGGTAAAGGAGAAGAGCATGAAAACATAGCTAAGACTTGAGAAACATCGGTACATCTGTGTGTGCCATCCCCATCCCCAGCAGCTGGGGCCCCATTGCTTTATCTGAAGCTCTCCAGTGGTCTTTGGTCAACATATACTGCTACTAGGCACAACAGCCTCCAGAGTATTGCAGCCTTGAGGCTCTTCTCTAAGGTTTACCTCATCTTCTCAACTCCAGGGAGTCAAAGCTCAACCTAAAGGACAGAAAATTCCTTCTTCTGCTGTGCCTCACTCATATGGACCATCCACCGGGGCGCCACCAAATTACTCCCCCAGTAAATCTGGTGTAGGCACACGATTCCTAGTTATGTCTTTTTGCTTGGTGCAAAATGCATACCATGATTTCAGACACAGTCTGTTTATAGAAGGCCAGGTTTAAGAAAGTTATTAAAATAAGTATTCTAGAGCAGTAGTGTTGAATTTAACTAGAAAAGGTCTTCTGCAGTGTATATAAGAATCGATGCTGCAACATATTGACTTAGAAGATGACATATTAACATTATCTATGCTCTACTGTATTTTGTGGGTCAATGGGTAGTTCACTAGCTAGAACTGTAGGCCTGGAATCAGGAAGATCTGAATTCAAATCCAGCCACAGATCCTAATAAGCTTTGTGACCTGTTTGCCTCCATTTCCTCATCTGTCAAATAAGCTGGAGAAGGAAATGGCAAACTACTCCAATATCTTTGCCAAGAATACCCCAAATGAAATCATTAAGAGTTGGACATGGCTGAATAACAATTGTATTTTCTTTATTTTGTTAAACATTTCCCAATTATAGAGTAGAAACACAGAAGAAAAACAACTACTTGATCACATGGGTCATGAGGATATCATTGGGGATAATGACTCTAAACGATCACCGCAGTGCAAATATCAATAATATGAAAATAGGTCTTGATCAATGACACATGTAAAATCCAGTGGAATTGTGTGCTGGCTACGGGAGGGGAGAAGGAGGAGGGGAGAGAAAGAACATGAATCATGTAATGAAGGAAAAATATTCTTAATTAATTAAAAAAACATTTCCCAATTATATTTAAAAAAAAAAACAACAACTTTACTTTCTGTCTTAGTATTAGTTCTTTTTTTTTTTTTTTAAATCCTTACCTTCTGTCTTAGAACCAATATTGGTTCTAAGGCAGAAGAGTGGTAAGGGCTAGGCAATGGGGATCAAGTGACTTGCCCAGGATCACAAAGCTAGGAAGTATCTTAGGCCAGATTTGAATCCAGGATCTCCCATCTTTGGGTCTGGCTCTCAATCTACTGAGCCACCCAGTTGCCCCCTTAATATCGATTCTAAGACAGAGGAGGGGCAAAAAGCTAGGCAAACATCTCTTTGCCCATCCAAAAAACCCAAGCAAACCAAAACCCAGCATGTTCAACATCATTTAAAAAAATTTAAAGTACATTTTTTTTTAAAATGGTACATGCACATGGGGGAAATTTAGGCTATGAAAAAGTTATATAAATAACTACTTTTTAAAAGTATATGTAGGAAAAAAATAAATAAAAGCCTATGTAGGGGGCAGCTGGGTGACTCAGTGGATTGAGAGCCAGGCACAGAGACAGGAGGTTCTAGGTTCAAATCAGGCCTCAGACACTTCCTAGCTGTGTGACCCTGGGCAAGTCATTTAATCCCCATTGTCTAGCCCTTACCACTCTTCTGTCTTATTGATTCTAAAGTGGAAGGTAAGGGTTTAAAAAAAATGGGGAGTCTGGCCATAGATTGATTCTATCCTCATGATCAAAAATCCCCTCAATAACTTTCTTCACACACACTGTACCATTTAGCTACCTACAATAGCCCTGTGAGATAGCTAGCACAGGCATTATCTCTATTTTAGAAATGATTCTGATGTTCAGCTATTAGTTTTGCCCATTCTACATTGCTAATTTATTTGTACCTATGGTTTATTTAGCAAAACAAGAAACAAAAAACCCTTAAAAATATTGTGGTCAATAATTAGGCATAGTTGTCTAGGCAAGGGGATGCCAACTGCCATACTTCCCCCCTAAAAAAAATCATAGGAAGGTTGGTTATCCATAAAATTTTTTACTCCAGCAAAATACTATAGGGTCTTCCAACCACTATCTTGCCCCTTGGGATACTCTGAGAACAACCAGAGAACCTGAGAGAATCAGGATCAGGAAACATTCCCACATCTAGGAATTATCTTTTGATACTTGACCAGATTTGAACCCAGGACTTCCCATCTCTAGACCTGGCTTTCAATCTACTGAGCCACCCTGTTGCCCCCTGCTTTCCTTCTAATCTTGGCTATATTTGTTTTATTTTATATAAAACCTTTTTAATTGAATGTAATAAGAAGCATTCATTTTGCATCTCATAATGCTTTCTGTCTCTTGTTTATTCACAAATTCTTCTCTCATCTATAAATCTGATAAGTAATATATTCCCTGTTCTTCTAATTTGTTTATGACACCTCTTTATGCCCAGATCATGTATTCATTTTGATCTTATTATTTTGGTAAATAGCATAAGATATTGGTCTATATCTAGTTTCTGCCAGGCTGCTTTCCAGTTTTCCCAATAATTTTTTTTAACCAAATTGCAAATTCTTATCCTCAAAGCTTGAATCTTTACTTTTGTCAAACACAAGGTTACTACAATCTTTTACTATTGTGTACAATATGTGGTTGTGTATGCGAATTGCATTATTTATTAGTAATATTTCTATATGAAACCTTTCTTAAACTGAAGTTTTGAAGATCAGTCTGCTTCAAGATAATTTACTCCTATGCCTCAATGCATCTAACTGGGCTGGGACCTTTAGTTTTTGGGTTGTTTTTTTTTTTTTTATCAGAGATACTTTTTGGTGAGGACATCTGCTCTTTTATCTTTAAACAAGAATACCTTCCCTAAGGCATATGAAAGCAGGGTAGATTGTCATCAACCTAACTTTATAAAGCTCTACCTACCTTGTGAATAGGTAAAGGGGGAAGAGTTGAGATCTTTAAGTCTACTTTCTCTTTCAAAATATTCACCAATAGGAACTACCAAAGGAGGTCAAAAAAGATGAATTGTCAGACAAATTAAAAAGAGTACACACTTCCCTATAAAAGAGGAAGTCAGGACTTACAGATGGTCTTTTCCATTTGAGAGGCAGATGAGAAAGAACCTATCCTTTGTTAATAGACCACATATCTTATTTTTTTTTTACATCTTTACCTTCTGTCTTAGGATCAATACTAATTATTGGTTTCAAGGCAGAAGAGTGGTAAAGTCTAGTTAGTCAAGTGGCCTGCCCAGAGTCACATAGCTAGAAAGTGTCTGAGGCAAGATTTGGACCCAGGCTTGGCTCTCAACCCACTGAGTCACCTAGCTGCCCCTGCATAACCTATTAATAAATAATGCTATTCTAGAGGAAATGGCCTTATATTATTTTCTGGTTAAAATTCTGGGCACTACATATGTCTCTTCTGTTCCATTGATCTACTTTTCAGTTTCTTAGCCAATACCAGATGGTTTTGATAGTTACTGCTTTATAACATATTTTAAAATCTGGTATTGCTGGACCTCCTTCCTTTATATTTTTTTCATTAAATTCTTTGATATTCTTTACCTTTTGTTCTTTCAAATGAATTATGTTATTTTTTCTACTTTAATAAAATAATTTTTGGTAATTTAATGGGCATGGAATTGAATAAGGAGTCTTTTCTGAATATTTTTTCAGAATATCTGGAAGTTTTTTATTTTGCTAAATGACCTTTTTTTTTTTCCTTTGCATGATGATGCTCAGCTTTGCTGGGTAGAATTTTCTTGGTTGTAAACTCAGCTTCTTTGCTCTTCAAAATATTGTATTCCATGCCCTTCATTGTTTTAATGTATAAGTTGCTAAGTGTTATGTTACCCTGATTGTAACTTCACAGTATTTAAATTGTTTCTTTCTAGGTGCTTGTAGCATTTTTCCTTAACCTGAGAGTTATGAAACCTAGCTATAATTTTCCTGTGACTTTTCCTATAAGTCTATAAAGGGTCTCTTAATGGTTAAGATCAGCGGGTTTTTTCAAGTTCTACTTTATCTTCTAACTCTAAAACTTCAGGGCAATTGTCTTTTAATAGCCCAAACTCCTTTTTTTATTGTAACTTTTAGGGAGTCCAAGAATTTGTATGTTGTCTCTCCTTGATCTGTTTTCCCAATCAATTGCTTTTGTGATAAGATGTTTCATATTCTCTTCTATTTTTTCATTTTTTCATTTAGTTGTATTATTTCTTGTTGTCTTAAGATGTTATTAGTTTCCCTTTGCCCAATTCTTATTTTTAAAGAATTATTTTCTTCATTGAGTTTTAGATCTCTTTCTCCCATTTTTCTTCACTTTCTTGCATTGGTCTTATTTTTTTTTCTAATTTTCCCTCAATTTCTCTCATTTTGTTTTTAAAATCCTTTTTAAGTTCTTCCAAGAACTCCTTTGGGGCTTATGCCAATTTTACATTTTTCTCTGAAATTTTGGAAGTGAGTGCTTTAATTTTACTGTCTTCTAAGTTTGAACCCTGATCTTCTTTATTTCTGAAATAGTTATCTATGGCTGCCTTCTTCCTCTTTAAAAATTTTTTTTTTTAATTTTTAGAGGTCTAGTGAAGGTTTTTCTCCCTGTGTGTGTGGGATGATGTCTCAGAGTTCAGTTTTTGCTGTTCTTGTTGTGGTTATTTCCTGAATTCTCTGAGGGTCTTTGACCTCTTGTTTCTTTTAATTTAGATATTACAGGGTCCCTGGAAAAACTGTCCTTTTCAACATTCTTAGTCCTTGTGGTCTCTCCAGAAATTGCAAGTGTCATTTTATGCTTCTCTCTTGAAACTGCAACCAGGAACTGTGCTCTCCCAGGGTTCTCATTTCTCATCAACTTCACTTATTTGTATATACTCACCACTCCTCTTCTGCAACCACAGCTTGAGACTGTGTCTATTAATTGCATCTAAGCCCTAAAATCTTCTCCTGGTCAGTAGCCCAACCCCAACATAATCAGTTGATTGAAAGTTCCAAAACCGAGGCTGCCATCTACACAGCTACCTCCAGGCCCTCCTATCTGTTATCTTGGTTGTCAGAGTACAACCTAGAGTTTTTCCAACTTCTTTCAAGTTGTCCTACATTGGACAATTGTTTCTTCCTGATTCTTAAGTATTTTTGTTGCTTTAAAGTTCACTCAGATGCACTGTTTTCAATTATTTGTGGGGAATTTGGCAATCTCTGGTCCTATTCTGTCATGTTCCTACAGAATTCCCAGAACTTAGTGTAGCATCTTTCTCAAATTTATAGAGACAAAGATACTTTATATATTGGTTGAGAGAATCAGGATCCAAAAAGATCTTAAAGCATTTAGACAATACACTAACTTTTAAGAGGATGAAATTTAACTGGGCAGAAAAGTAATTTTTATTGTTTATAAGGGCAAATGTTACATTAATCTCATTGATTACTGGATCAATCATCCAACAACTACCTCCTCTGTGCCAGGTATCATGCTAAATTCAAGACTACAAATACAAACCTGAGTCAGTCCCTGACCTCAGGGAGTTTATGTTGTACTGGAATAGAAGAGGTCTGGTCTAACATCAGTTCATGTGAAGGCAGTCACTTTTGTTAACTACAATTGTCTCAGTCCCCACAAGTCTATAAACAATCAAAGAAACAGAGAAACAACAATTGATTGATCATAGTGTGGGGCCAGTTTTCAAATAAGAAATATGAGTTACTTGAGATGAATAAATGTAAGAAAACTCCTTGCATTAATCTTTGAATCTGACTGGGTACTTGTGGTCAACATAATCTAGTTCAGTGATAGCAAACCTATGGCACAGATGCCAAAGATAGCATGCAGGGAGCTCTCTGTGGGAATGCATGCCCCGTCCCCACTCCCCTATACCCCCAGAGTTCATTACCAGAAAGGCAGAGGGACTTGAGCAGAGCTGCTCCCCTTCCCCTCTCCACTGTGTCTGATAACAATTTTTCACATCCCCGCCCAGAAGCCCAGAAGCCCAATGGGAGTGCACAGGGGGAAAGTGGGAGACTCACAAGTGGCAGAACTAGAGGGGAGCAGAGCACTTGAGCCACTCCCCTCCCCCTCTCTACACTCACTGAAGACATTCCATACTTCACCCATCCCTCCGCCCAGAAGCCCAATGGGAATACTTTCTCCCTCTCCTATTTGGGGCAGGAGAGGGCAGGGTATACCCAGCACTTGGTGGTGGCGGAGGGACAAAGCACCCAGTCTTGGTGGGAGGGTCAGGCACAGGCACAGTGCTTGGTTGGGGGCAGGGGGATGGGGGGAGGGAGAAGGGACCGTGGCACTTCGTCTGTAAAAAGTTCACTACCACTGACCTAAGCCCTTAAAGATTTCTAAACATTAGGTAGAGGTGGCCCAGTTTCCCAGTCATGCAGGATTATATTGAAATGATGTAATAAGTTTTATCACAATTTCCAAAATTAAATAAAATTTTTTCACAGAATAGAAATTGGACTAGACTCATAACTGAATAGAAAGGGAACTGACCTAGATTCACAACTGAATCACAAGATGGAGTCAATGTGGTTCATTTAATTCCCCAGTTCCCTCAGTTTCTTCAGATGGTCAGGTTCCATCTATGAAATTGTGTCTACTTCTGGGCACCATATTTTAGGAGGAATATTGAGAAACTGAAGCATGTCTAGACAGGGTGACTAGGAGGGCAAAGAGTTTGGGATCACATTATATATGCAATGGTTACAAGAAGTAGAGATGCTTGCCCTCAAAACAAAAAAATCTTGGGTAACAGCTATTTTAACAATCATAGAAGAGTTCGAGAATCAGGCATTTGAGGAGGCATCACAGCACACTGAAAAGTGTCCTTGATCTGGAAAAAGAGAGCCTCAATCTAGTTTGGCCATTTACAATCTATGTGACCTTGGCTAAATTATTTAATCTCTCTGGGCCTCAATTTCCTCATCAGTAAAATGGGTAGGTTTGGGTTAGATGACAGTTCTATGGAGTATGAATTAGATTTATTCTGCTTTGCCATAGAGGGAAAAACTCAAATCAATTGACATGATTATAGAAAAGAAAATGTTGACACAAAATAAGGATGAACTTCCTAAATGTTAGATCTATCCAAAACCAGAATGGAATGTCTTATGAGTTGATGATTTCCCCGTCAAAAGCAATGTTCACATAAAGGCTTGACCAATTAAACTATCAGCAGAAATACTTTGGAGGAGAGGTTCCTATAGAGAGCATTCTGACAGACTATACTAGAAGACCTTAAAATCCCTTATCTCTATTTTTCAAATTCAATTCTATTTTATTTTCAAAGATCCTCTTTCTATTCATTGTCCTCCACTGAGAAAGCCAAAAAGCAAAATTCCAATTACAAACACGCATAGTTAAAAAAATAAATTCTCACATTGGTCATGTCCAAAACAAAAACAAAACATGTTTTAATCTTCACCTTGAGTCTATCACCTTTCTATCAAGAGGTGCCCAATATGTTTCATCACAATTTCTCTGGAATTGTGGTTGATCATTGTGTTGATAACAGTTCTCAAGTCTTTCAAAATTATCTTTACAAGGTTATTGTTATAGTAGAAATTGTTCTTTTGTTTCTGTTTACCTCACTGTGCCTCAGTTCATACAAGTCCTTCCAGGTTTCTCTGAAACCCTACCTTTAATTGATTGCCTTTAAAAAAACTTATCTTCCATCTTAGAATCAATTCCATATATCGGTTATAAGGCAGAAGAGTGATAAGGGGACTAGGCACTGAGGATTAAATGACTTGCGCAGGGTCATAAAGCTAGGAAGCGTCTGAGGCCAGATTTGAACCCGGGACTTTCTGTCTCTAGGTCTGGCTCTCTTATCCACCTAGCCATCTAGTTACCCTCCTTGATCAATCCTTATGACACAAACATAGCATGACTTGTCCAGCCATCTCTATTGATGGATACCATTTTGATTTCCAATTCTTTGCCACCACCAAAGAGCTGCTATAAATATTTTTGTGGATATGGGTCTCTCTCCTCTTTCTCTGATCTCTTTGGAGTATAGATCTTGTAGAGATATTTCAAGGTCAAAATTTATTCACAATTTGTTAGTTCTGGGGGGAGTAGCTTTCAATTGGTTTTCAAAATGAAAGCCCCTTATTTTTAAATTGGCATATTCAAAATTGCTTAGAAAATCAAATCTAGGGAGGAAAAATTCAAACAACATTGTAGAGGAATTTCTCTTACAAAAGTTAAAACAAATAATCCCCCCATCTTCCATACAATATTGGAATCTAACAACTGATCCCTCAGCTAAAGAGTAATCCTTTCTTGGGGCAGTTAGGTGAGAGCCAGGCTTAGAGACAGGAGGTCCTGGGTTCAGATTTGGCCTCAGATACTTCCTAGCTCTGTGATCCTGGACAAGTTACTTATTCCTATTCCTTATTGCTCTTCTGCCTTGGAACAAATGCATAGTGTTGATTCTAAAATGGAAATTAAGGGTCTAAAAATGATCCTTTCTGAACTACATAAAATAGTTAAATAAATGTGTGGAAACTTCTTATTATCCATTAAATGAAGGCTATAACAACCACAAAGGCTATAGGATAGCTTCTATATTGTTTTCCTGATCGACCCATGCAGTTCTTAAAGTAAATAGGGTTGGAACAATGGGGGTGAGAAGAAAAGACAGGAGTTGATCAGACTGACATAATCCTAAAGTCTTAATCTTAGCAAAATAAAAATGACTCACTAGGCAATTAGAATGCTAAAGACCATGAATGCCAGCAAAACTTTAGCATTTGATAGGAAATCCTAGGAAAGGATCCTTGTTAACCTGGCTCCTGTCTTAGTGTTCATTTTTTCTTACAACAAATAAGATAATGCTGGATACAAGGCAAGAATGCTTACATTCAAGGTATAAATCTTATCAGGTACACAAATTATTTAATAATTAATGACTATTGCAACAGAAATGAAAGTGATTTTTTTGGAGTTAAAAACAGAGGAATACATGGGCCATTATATCTAAGATGTAAAGCAAGGCAGATAAAATTGTTCCAGATTTGTCTTTACTACCCATACTGAAGTATAACAGGTTTACATATTTTAAAAAGTCTTTATTAAAAATATATACAAGGGCAGCTGGATAGCTCAATGGATTGAGAGCCAGACCTAGAGATGGGAGGTCCTAGGTTCAAATCGGGTCTCAGACACTTCCCAGCTGTGTGACCCTGGGCAAGTCACTTAACCCCCATTGCCTAGCCCTTACCACTCTTCTGCCTTGGAGCCAATATACAGTATGGAAGGTAAGAGTTTTTTTAAAAATCATACATATATATGTGTGTGTGTGCATGCACACACACACATATATATACAAATATATAACTTTACAATGTTCAATTTGTTAAAAAATTACTGCATGAGAAGCAGTCAGTTAAGGTGGTGTTTCAGTTATCTATTTGAGAATAAGGTCTGTCACATAAGTCATTAAACAGAGATGTTTCCTTGCTCAAGGAAAGAAAAATGCATCCCTCTCTCTTATATTAATAGTAAAACGAAGGTATAATGAAATAAATAGCCAAGTAGGTAAATTCTGTACAGATTCATAATCTCCATAGGCATAGATACCTCTCAATCTAGCTGATAACTTGTGATTTAATTGTGAACATAACTAAAAAAAGAATGTAAATAAAACAGAGTATTTATGTCCCTGCCTTTCACCAATACTTTTAATAATAATTTTACTCTCAATTTCCAAGAGAAAAAATAAAAACAAAAAGTAACACGTTAATTAGAAGATCAGAGATTTAGAGCAGGAAAGGAGAGACCATTTACCCCAATTCCTTTACTTAATTTTTATTCATTTTTTATTCTGAATTTACAAACACCAGAAAAGAGAACATTTCTATAAATGAAATAGAATAAAAAAGAGGATAATATGTGAATCCACAAATCTATCTATCTATATCTATATCTATATATAATTTGATTTTTTAAAATGTATATAATAAATTTAACATGATACTTTCAAAGCTGTTCTATTTGTCTGTTTCCTTCTAAACTTCCTTTGGTGCATTTTTTAGACATACTTTAATGACCCTCATTTCTTTTCTTCATCATTTTATGGACAAACAAACTGAGGCCCTGAGAGGTCAAGTGATTTATTCAGACTCAGAAATCCAGGAAGTCTTAGACGTAGAATTTGAATCTAGATCTTCCTATGTATGTTGTCTTTCCCTTTTAGGATATAAGATCCTTGAAGATAAGGACTGTACCTGTGTACTGAGCAACTTAGCCCAGAGTTTGGTACAGAATAATAGCATAACAGATAAAGCTTTTTTTCAAGTCAAGGGAACAAGTATTTGTTAGGCACATAATATGTGCCAGATATTATTAAGTACTGGAGATACAAAGACAGGAAAAAATCAGTCCTCAGTCTCTTAGAATGGATGAACCAATGAAAGAAATAACTGCACATAGTTATGTATAAACGAGATATATACAAAATAAAATGGAATGGGTAACTAGGTGGTTTTGGTGAATGGAAAAAGACAGTACCCTGGACTTAAATCTAGCCTCAGACATGTTCTTACTGTGTGAACCTGGGCAAGTCATTTAACTTCAATTGTCTACCCCTTACCACTCTTCTGCCTTGGAACCAATATTTAGTATTGATTCTAAGTCAAAAGGTAATGGTTTAAAGAGACAAATTGGAGGTAATCTTAGAGGGAAGACACTAGTATGGGAGATGGGGAAGTGTCAGGAAAGGCTTCTTATAGAAAGTGGAATTTTAAATTAGACTTAAAGGAAATCAGAAGGCAGAAAAGAAGAAAGAATTCTAGGCATGACGAAGGATAGAATAGCCAGCGAAAATGCCCAGGGTTGGGAGATAAAAGTATTTTCTACAAGAAGAGCATTGTCAGTGGATCAAAGAATTCATAGATGGGAGTAAGGCATAAGACTTGAAAGGTAGAAAGGAGCTAAGAGTAAAGGTCTTCTTTATTCCTTCCTTCCTTCATTTCTGATTCCAAGTTTTGTGCCTTCTCCACTACATTTTGAGGCTTCTCAAATCAAAATCCTATTTCAGTTTCCTGAATTCAGACAAGAGTTGAATGTGGCATTGAGAGCTCATTTGCCTTTTCATCTCCAAATCCTTCTAGACAGCAATTTCACATGTTCATATTCTATTCTTGTCAGTGCATACTCAACCCCTCATCCTACTACCCTATAGTACAGTTTACATGAGTTACTCATGGGAAAATATTTACTGTCTCTTGGGCATCCTTCCGATGAGGAAACTTCTGGCTAACAGACACAGTCCAATCTTGTTTACAATCAAAGCCTTTTGAGCTTGGTAGGATTTATACAAGATTACGGTCCACTGCTAGCAAAGTGGGGCAGGAAAGTGCCAAGTCTGGAGTCAAGACAACTCATCTTTCTAAGCTTTGTACATTCGGTGGCTGTGTGACCCTGGGCAAGCCAAACCCTGTTTTCCTTAACTTCCTCATCTGTCGAATGCCACAGAAGAAAATGGAAAACTTTTGCAGTACACCCCAAATGGGGTCACAAAGAGTCACCAAACAACAGCATTCCAGCATCATATATTTTAAGAAATCAGAGACACAATTATGCTGAAATAAGGCATTGGAAAGGGACAAAAGTCTCTTGTGTGGAAGTTCCTTTAATCTCAAAATGAGACAAGATAACATTTCTATTTCCACTGAGGAGGAAAACACACAGACCTGAGGGAGTGAGTAAAAGAAAAGGAATAAAAATGTTAGTAACCCTCCAGATACTTAGCCAGGTATCCAATAGGAAAGCCTTCCACCAAGACTAATTAACATACTGCTTTCTCAGGCATATATATATAGCCTGGAAAAAATATAAATATTTGATGTTTACAAGTATATTTCCTTACAGTTCAGCAACTTGAGGTGCTTCCTAGTTCTCTACTTAATAAGATAAAGCTTAAGTATCTCAACTCGCTGAAATAAGTAATTTTCCAAGAGCTGATAAAAAATCTGACTTTAATAAGTCCCATATTAAACCCCGAAATTCCGAACAGGAAGAAACAAAATACAGTGATGGTAAGTTGCACATTAACTGCTCGATTTTTATACATCTAGAGTAAGGATTCTTAACCTCCCTCTTTTGTGTTACCAATCCATATGGCAGACTGGTGAAACCTATGGGTTCCTCAGAATCAAGTTTTAAGTGCATCATTTGTGTATCTACATAGAATTACCTCAATAGACTTGTGATCTCATTTATATAGATATTCCCTCCAAAGCTGTTAATCACAAAAGGTGGTCTACCCAATGTACTAAAGGGTCCTCCTCATATCCTTTTGGCATTATGAAGATACCAATGGACCCATTCATCAATTAGCCCTTGTATTTGCTACATGACTGTCTTCTTTCTTGGTAACTCTACATACCTGGTGAAATACATTTTGGCAACTTATTTTTCAAATATATATGCTAGGAAGAATAATTATAATAAAATATAAATAAGGTATGATCCATATGCATCAGAGTAAACAACCTTGAGATCAGCCAAGCAAGTTTTCTTATCATGCTCAAAATTAGATATACCCTACTCTCCTCCAAAGTCATTGTACCTGCCAAAAAAACACCTTCCACAATGGATTCCCCCACTTTTTTTCCCATTCTGGAATGGAGTAGCGCAGAGACAAAAAAGCGGTGAAGATGAGTTTTGGCATCTGCAAATTGATTAGGCTACATGAAATTTTGACAGCTCTCTGCTTTTGCTAAAATCTTCTGGAAAATGCAGGACAGTTCTGAGAGACTTAAGACAATATGCTATCCACCTCCAGAGAAAGAACTGTTGGGATCAGAATGAAGATGAAAAGGATACAATTTTTCAGTTGTTTGATTTTATATTTTGGAGTTTGGGTTTTATAAGATCACTTACTTACAAAAATGAACAATATGGACATATGTCTTGCATGATAATAGATGCATAATCCAGATCAAATCACCTGCCAGCACTGGGAGGAGGAAGGGAAGGGAGAGAGGGAGATAAGTTCAATCATATAACTTAGGAAACTTATGTGGAAATTTGTTATTGCATGTAATTGGCAGGGGGAAAATGAAAAAAATCTTCTGAAAACAGCTAATTCAAGCCCCTTTTCTTATTTCTACAGGGTTCATATTTTAGGGATCATTAGATAATTTAATGCATTGATGAATTGAGCAGGCATCTGGAAACTTCCTTCACCTCACCAAGTTTCTAGAGAAAAGAACTCTAGTAATCTTATCTTCACTATTAAGGCTCTGGTCTTCAAATTTCTCAGCTCTTTTCCCCCACCCCACTTCCCACCTGTGCTGCAGGCAGTTGCCAAAATATCCTTGCTATGACTTTAAACTAATCCACCATCAAGGTCCTGAACCTTGAAATTCCATTTTCTGAGCAACAGCCTTAATCCCTTGCTCATTCTATACTTGTTCTTTACTCATTGTAACCCCTGGTTCCTTGACCCTTCCAAGTCCTCTGAACCTATCAACCTTGTCCTTACCTCATTTTTCTCCCTCTGGTAAGCCACTTCAACAATGCCCTCTTCTCTGAGCTTGAATCCCTTACCCTTGGAGCTACAGGCCATTTCCTGCCTTGCTAAGGCTCATCCTTAGCCAACTTCTATCACTGCCTCCTTCCATCCTACTCTCAAGTTTCTGAGCACCACTGGAAGAAGTCATGCTGACTAGGCTTATTACAAATGTCTGTGAATGAACCTGAACTGAATTCTTAACTGTTATACAACAAGCCTTTAGTGCCTCTCACTCTCTTTCACAGTCTTCCCAGCAGCTGTTCCAAACCTTCCCTCTCTGCAAGCCCAAGACTCCCTGTTCTGCCCTCACTTTCTGAAAATGACTCCTGTTTGCTTTACTAATTGAAACTATTGAAGTGAAAACAGTCTCTTTTGTCTACTCTTGATTTTCATTTATTCTCCTCCCTTCATTCAGGATCAAAAGAAGGGTTATTCCTCTTCTTTGTTAAAACTAATGTATTAGAGGCAAAGTGGCTCAGTGGGTTGAGAGCCAGGCTAGAGGTCTTGGCTTCAAATTTGACCTCAGATACTTGCTAGCTGTGTGACCCTGGGCAAGTCACTAAAACCCAATTGCCTTGCCTTTACCACTCTTCTGCCTTGGAACCAATACACAGCATTGATTCTAAGAAGGAAGATATGGGTTTCAAAACAATAAACCGGATGTGTTCACTTGAGGGGATCCTTTATCCTTTCTCCTCTCCTCACACTCTCGTCTGGCTTTGTTCTAATCAATAATTTCAGCATCTTTCATCTCTCCCTCCACCTTTCCTTCCTTTCCTATCTTACCTCTCTCCTGCCTCCTCTCTCCCTCTCCCTCCTTCCTCTTCCCCATTCCCTCTTCCCTTTACCCCTCAAGCATGATGGGATCGCCTTCTAAAAGCCTATTACTTGTGTAGAAATTTGTTATTATGTGTAATTTGTAAAAATAAATAAAATGAATAAATAAAATTTGAACATTTAAAAAATTCAATTAAAATATTTTAAATCTTTTTAACTCTTTCACTCTCCTAATCCATAATCCCATCTCTTCTTTCTCTGAGCCGAGCTACAGCTAATAGTTTCATTTTCTCACCAGTTGCTCAACTCTTTTAAATAAAGTTTTAGCCTCCTCCACTCTACTGAAATAATTCTCCAGAAGATCACTATTTACATATCTATCATCAAATCCAGTGGGTTTTGGTCATCTTCCCTGACTGCGCTATGGCATCTGGCCCAATAGACCACCCTCATCTTTTCTTCTAGCCTCCCTCTTTCTTGGTTTCTCTAGATACTCTACTCTCATGGATCTTCTTATATCTATCTAACCAATTATTCTGCATCCTTTACTAGTTTCTCATCCTGCTGCTCCTTGAGTATGGTTTTTCTTCAGTGTTTGGTCCTTAGGCTTCTTTCTCTTTCACTCACTTTGTTTCAACTACCATCTCTATGCAAATCACTTCCAAATCTGTTTCTTCACTTCTTTTCTCTTCCCAGAAACTCTCCCTTTCAGTTACTATCTGACTCTATTCTTTTTTGTTGTTGTTCTTCAGTCTTGACTGATTTTCCATGATATCTTTTAGGGTTTTTTTTAGCAAAGATATTTGAGTTGTTTACCAATTTCTTTCTCTGGCTCACTATAGATGAGAAAACTGAGGTAAACAGTGTTAAGTGATTTGCTCAGGGTCACACAGCTAGTAAGGGTCCAAGGCAGGATTTGAATTCATGTCTTCCTGGCTCCAGGGCTGGGATTCTATTCAGAATGCTCACTGCATCACTTGGCTAGAGGTCTCAGCCCTCTCCAATTTCTATTCCTCTGTTCCTATCATCATCTACAAAGGAAATTAATTCTTACTCCCATTCTATGGAAGTCTCTCCCTTCAAAGTCCAACTCTGATCTCATTTTCTTCATGAAAATTTCAACAAAACATTCACTTGTCCATTTCTCCCTTTTCGATTTGTTCACAATACTTTATGAGTCTCTCCTTTACCCTTATATCACCCTCACATATCATAGTTATTTGATTTGTTTTCTGTCTACCCCAAACAGATGGGTAAGTTCCTTGAAAGCAAAACATGAGGACTATGTAGATACATATGAAATCAGAGGACTTACCACTCAGTACCTTGTAGATAAGAGATATTTAATAAATGCTAAACTGATATTGAAATCACAAATTTTTAAGAGTAAACTGCAAAACTGAAGATATTTCACAGAATCAGAGTATGGAGTTGTCTTTTAAAAAAACAAAATAACCAAACAACTTGAAAGAAGCCTTACCCTAGGGACTGATTACTAGTGCAACCCTTTGTTTTATAGGTGATGAATCTAAGATGCAAAGTCTTAAGGAATGTTATACAGCCAAAAAGTGGCAGAATTGAGCTCAGAATCCAGATCTCCTTGGCTCTGTCCAATCATCTTTTCACTCTTCATGATGGCTAAAAACCAAAGTAACAGATTTGCACAGATACCTTAGGAAGGTTACTAGCAAATCCTGAAGTTTTTAAAACTGTTTTACTTTTGCTCTCCCAAAATTTAACTTTAGAAGTCATTAACAAGAATGTCTATGCAGATCATCCATAAAAAGTATTTATTAAACATGAATACATTTGGAGGAGGGGCAACTAGATGGCACCATGGATAGGACTGGGCTTTGGAATCAGGAAGGCTCGTCTTCATGGATTCAAATCTGGGATCAGACACTAGCTATGTGACCCTAGGGCAAGTCACTTAACCTCACTTGCCTTGGTTTCCTCATTGGTTAAATAAGGTGTAGAAGAGAACAAACCACATCCTTGCCAAGAAAACCCCAAATGGGGTCACAAAGTAGAAATGACCTACACAACACACTTGGAGAGACCACATCTAAAGCAATACATAATGATCAGGGAAACACACTATAAATTATGAACTTGATGCAAGCTTAGTGAGTAAGCAAAGGTGATATAAATCAGATATTATAGTTAGAGCTATTGCCCTAGATCAAGCTTCTATAAGCAAATTGTCACTCAGGTATAGACAGACCTTTCCTCTAGCTCACAGCAGTGCCATGTGAATGATGCTGTCTACCATACTAGCCATATTCATAAAGTCTCATTGTAAGCACTATATAATGAAACTATGGCATAACCAGCCCATCATTCTGCACCTCTGTCAATAATTATAGCTTCAAAAAACTAGTCAGGGTGGGGCCCTGTTAGCTTCCTTTGTCTTAGCCAGGTCTATGTGAACTCTGTCATTAATTTGGGCTAAAGAGATAAGAGAAGAATGTATTTATCTCATTCTGATACCAGATCTTGCTACAGAGATGATCTTGAGTTTTTGAAGGCCAGTTAGGGAAGTCTCATCAATGAAGACTTGACAGCCAAATATTGGGTTTGGGGTTTTGGGTTGGAAGAAAGAGGTAGTTTGCATGAGAAAACTCATGAAATTGCCTAGTATGGCATAGAAAAGGATAAGAAGTGTGTTAGGAGAGAATACCCACAGAGATCTTTATCTCTCATAGATCCTTAAAGTACTGGACTTCTTGCTACTGATATATTGTGGCATGTTCTATACATATAATTGAGAGTTTATAGCAGGAAATAGTTGGTGAGGAGGGGGAAGAGCATTTATTAAGTACCTACTATGTACCAGGCACTAAAATATCTCATTTGATCCTTCCAATAATCCTGGAAAGTAGGTGCTATTGCTTTTCCCTTTTTAGTTAAAAAGACTTAGACAGAGGCTAAATGACTTGCCAGATGTCATAAGGCTAAGAAGTGTCTAAGGCTGGATTTGAATTCAGATCTTCCTCACTCTAGACCCAGAACTCTTGACTATGCCATTTAGAGATCATGGAAGGAAGGTTCACTGGTTGTTTTCCTAGTTTATGTCTCTTTTGAGAAATGATGTAACAATGATGGGGGAAATGAAAATGAAAATCATTAGATTTGTGGATTAGTAAAATTTTTAAATAGCAGTTTGGTGACTCAGTGAATATAACACTGGACCTGGAGTCAGGAAGACCTGAGTGAAAAACTGACCTCAGATATTTATTAGCTGTGTGACCATGGGCATGTCAATTGACCTTTATTTGCCTTAATCCACTGGAGAAGGAAATGGCAAACTACTTCAGACATGATTGAACAAATGAATGACTTTCTTTTTTTAGTCTGGTGTTGAAGAAAGTGGAAAGAAAGAAAAAAATGGGGAAAAAAACCCCAGCAACTCTCTCCAGGCTGCTAGAGCTCTAAAGGTAACAAGGATCGAGAGACAGAAAGGTTACATACAGAAAGAGTTCCTAGAGAGATGAGCAAATATATCACAAGCAAGACTGAAAAAGAGTTCTAAAACCCCACAAAAAGGGACTAGAAGTCATAACTCATTCCATTTACATAGAGAGGTATAAGACTTGTCATCCATTTCTTGGTAGTGTGTACACAGACACACACACACACACACACATACACATCTCTCTGTTCCTCCCAAAGCTGCATGAATAGTAAACTCTGCAGTTTGCAGAAAATAGAAGCTGCACCCTCCTTTTACCTAGCTGACCCTCCCCTGGGTAACCACAGCTACTGCAAGTGCCCAGGTGATACATTCTGCTACAACCCAACCCTAGCAGGACTGCGAATCACATCCAGGCAGACCTGCTCCCACCAGCATCCCTGGCAGGCTGACAACTAGCTGCAGGATGTGTCAGCTCTGGAAGGGAGCACTGTAGTTAAGAGTCTCTGTTCCTGGACAAAAGAGTGTTATCTAACTGCAGCTCCCCAAGCAAGAACGCAGCAAGTTGTGTAACACACTAGAAACCCAGTAAAAAAAGAAAACGAGCACATTTCCCCTTAAAAAGCATCTACTGAAAAGCTAGGTAATGAGAGTCCCGAGAAGGAAAGGGCAGAGACAGGCTTTCAGTCTGTTTTACACTGTTGGAGTGGTAAACCTAACATGTCAAAGAGAGCTGTTTCTGTCTGTCCTGAACAGATCTCAGAATGGTCCCTGGAAGGTTTTAAAGCATAAAGAAAGGGCAAAGTTAACGCCTAAAGTCTAGCGCTGATTAAGGCTGGGGGAGGAAGGGGGGGGGGGGAGACCCTAACAGGTGCATCTGTTATAACTATAGGATGGGGGAAGACACTTTATCAACTTCTCTCTGGACCTCAGGTTTCTAACCTATAAAATGAGGGGGCTTACACTAGAATCTAGGCTCTCTAGTCACCAGTTTAGCTCGAAGATTTCTCCCAGTTCCAAATCCCTTGTGCTAGGATGTAGAGAGAGCCAGGGACAATTTTTTCCTGTAAAAAACAAACGAGCAAGGTCGACTTCCCTGCCCCCAGCAGAGGGTAGGGTGTAATTAGCACCCCGAGGCCGAAACGCTGAGTTTGGTCCCTTTCCACCCGACCTGGCCGGAATGATTTCAATCTTCTGCAGTGGCTGAGGGGGTGGCTGGCTGGCTGGCTGGCTCTATATGCCTGTCCCTACAGAGATGAAAGCCTCTGGACCGGCTGTATGTCCCTGCCTGGCTGTCTAGGCGCCTAGCCCGCTGGCCTGAGGCACAGTAGGACTTCCCTTCTTCTCCTCCCCTATGTTTCTCGCTCTCTCTCCGAGCACCTGAACGAGATATTACCTGCGGGGAGGCGCCGCTCCGGCCTCCCTTGCCATTGACCGCCTGGGGATGCCGGGAGTCCGGATGCGGCGCCCGGTCCCCGGAGCCCGCGGCGGGCTCCTGGGGGGCCTCCGGGGGCGCCGGGTAGAGCCCGCAGTGGCGCTGGAAGCGCGCCACCAAATGGGAATCCTGCAGGCTCCGCAGCAGTTCCGCCATGGTCTGCGCAGGGAATACAAGGCTCGAGAGAGAGAGGAAAGGAGTGGAGCTGCTGGGCGCGGGGCGGCCCGGCGTGGCGTTGCCCTGCCCGGCCCTGCCTGAGCAGTTCGCTCCAAACACCCAGACACAGTCACTCCCTAACCGCCCCTTGCTCGCTCATTCACACTCGCTGGGGGCCGGCCCGCCCTAGTAGTCAGTGGCCAACAGGTGTGACAGTCCAGGTCCTAGCGCCGATCCTTAGCAGACACCCAGGAACCCGGACCAGGTGGCTGAGGCCTGGTCGGGAGCGCAAGCCACGCCCCCGCCTTCGGCCTTGCCCTATAAGACGTTCCGAAGTGGTACTAGACCCTCCATAGGGCTACAGCATCCTGGGCCCTGGCTGGTGGACAGGTGTCTAAGCCAGGTGCTCCTTCTACTCCCTGCCGAAGGAGCTCAGAGGACTTGTGGGGGCGCGGCATGGCAAAATTAGCTATGGTCACACTTGTACCCATCCCCTTTGCTCCCCGTAGTGCTGAGGTGTCAATGGAGAGTGCATATTCCTTAAGGATCTAAATTCTATGATCCTACCCAAGCATGAGCTTTGCTTTGCCTTTTTTCCTGTATTATCTGAAATCTAAACATTAGGGCCCATTCTCTTCTGTCCCAGGTTCCTGTAGGACCAGTTCGCCCCTAAGTATATAAGTTGCCTCCTAGGTTCTAAATACAGCAGTTATGCCATGCTGCCTAGGCAAGCCTTTCCTGGCTTTATTTGACAGCTTGGGAGTTTCAAAAACTGCCTTAAATCCTTTACCAAAGATTTAGAGCTACCACTGTGTTATGGGGTAAACACTCCTGTGTCTGTAGCAGGAAGATTGGGAGGCTCAAAACTCAGTTCTCTTACAGAGCTGGTAAAATCTTTATCTGAAGAAGAGGTTAAGGGCAAAGAAATAGTCCCGCAGGCTGGTGGAATAGCCTAAGAGGTGGGTGAGGATTTGCATGGTTTTGAATAGTCCACACCTAAGTGCTTTGGGGCAGTCAGGTAGAAAGCCTCTGCCTGGGAGAAGCCTCACTATCTTCCTGGAATGAACATCTCCATCTCAGGGTGAAATGATGGGAGGGTACAGTACAGGATAAGACAGGTATGACTGATGTAAACTCGGAAGGGAACAATACCAGTGATTAGTACACAACTGTATAAGACTGATGTAAATACAGAACCTTGCAAGATTATTATAGCTGACATGCAAATGTTAAATGGTTAGCAATACAGATTTTGCAATTTATGCCTGGCTAGTGCTAAAAAGCCAGTTTTGCCATCTCTGCTTAATTAGTGCTAGCTGGTGAAAAATGTAAGACTTCAGAGCATGGAAGTCCAGCTTCTATCACTGCCCACCCCCACTAGTTGGATGGCATCTGGAATATTTTTGGTGGAGGTGAAAAGACTGAGTAGAATGGAAGGTAGTGTTTGACTTTGTGCTAGGGTACTGAACCCATGGGGTAATGAGAGACAGGGGTGGAACCCCACAAAAAATATTGCTTTCTCCTTTTTTCAGAACTTATGAAGTTTACAGCCACTGTCCAGAGAAAGGCTCATTGATCTAAGTCTTAGTATCAGAAATCCTCGAGTTTAAGTCCTGCTTCTGACACAGACCGCATAAATCAACAAGCATTTAAGCATCTATGATATGCTAGACCCTTTGCCTGTATCCCTAGAGATAAAGTAGTCCCTGATCTCAATAAGCTCAAAGTCTTATGGGGAGATAACATAGAAACCACTATGTATAAACAAGAGGCATACAGGATAAATGGGAAATAATCAATAAGGCCTCCTAGACAATAACATTTAGAGGAATCAGGAAAGGCTTCTGATAGATGAAAGGGTTTTAGCTAGGACTTGAAAGCAGTCAGGAGACAGAAAAGGGGTGGGAGAAGAAGGAGAGGATTCCAGATATGGGAAACAGCTGTAAGGATGAAGGACAAAAGGAAAATCTTGGGGGAGCAGAATCTTGGCAGAGAGCAGCATGAGACAATAATGGCAGTTGAGAGAGCAGAGGATAATGGGAGGATTTCCAAAGCACCAGAGATTTGGGCTTGGAGCTCCAGAGATGCAGAAGCGGACAACAACCTCTGAGGAAACCAAGGACCATCCTGAGGATTTCCTCATCAGGAATCAAAGCCCTGCCACATTGATCATTACCTGCAGACATATTTCTCCAGTCTAAGACCATTCATCCTGTTCTCTTGTGGATTTCTGGACTCCATCTGGGAGCAGATCCCCAAACCCCATTTCCTGTCCTTACCTTATAGAGAGACCCTTATTATCATTTGAACTATTGATACAGCTTATAGATTAGACATAGTATTAGTGGGTTGGGAAGGAGAAGTTTGGGAGGAGACTGATTCTTCCTCCCAAGTGAAGGACTTTGGGTTAGAGATTAGGGCTGCCTTCTTCCTCTGACCTTCCTTATCCATATCCCTTATCAATTACCCTTACCTATCACCCTGATACTTCTAGTTAAACACCTTTAAAAGCCAGATAGCATTTAAGGATCATTGAGGGACAAGAAGGTAAAGAGGTACCACTGTTTTGCCTGGCTGAACCCATCTTTGAGCCAGACCCACTGTGGTGCTGAAGAACGATGGAGTGGGGGAGCTTGTGTGAACCTCGATTCTGAGCAACATGGAACTGGGTCACCTCATATCTCATTTTGTGGGGAAGCCTTCCCTCCAACCTGTGAGGGCTGGCACGCCTGCCCGGGACACCCCTCAGCAGAGGGAAACCTTCTTCCAGTGTCCCCTAGTATTGATGGCTCCATTAGTGAGGATGGAGAGAGTTACCTCACAGATCTAGCTCTCTTCCTCACCTGTTCTACCTCCATCTCACCCACAAATACACAGTCAGTGAAAATATTTAGAGTTGAGAGATGGAGTGTCTTATGAAAGGAAGAGTAAGAGGTCAGTGTCACTGATCATAGAGTAAATAAAGGGAAGAGGCATAAGAAGACTAGAAAGATAGAAGAGAGCCGTGTTGTGAGGGCTTTTAATGCAAAAGAGAGGATTTTATGTTTTATATCTAATCCTAAACATGATAAGGAATCAAGGAAATTTATTGAATTCAGAGATGGTCAGACTTGCACTTTTGGGATATTAATTTGATAGATGGGTGGAGAATGGATTGAAGTCAGGAGAGACTTGATACAGGGAGTCCAACTAAAATTCTATTGCAATAGCCCAGGTATGAGGTAATATACCATCCTATACCAGGATGTTGTCAATGTCAGGTGAGAAAAAGAGTATAACAGAGATGGTTTTGAGGTATAAAAAACAGGACTTGACAAGTCTTTACTTTCTTGGCAACAAAGGACTTTACTTCCAGTTGAAGCCATGATTCATATCTATCATTTTCCCAAGAAGTGGAGGGAAAAAGGCACTCCTTATGTAAAATAAAACCACCTTAAGGGAGGTGTCAAGATATTGGGATATGGGGGGTTGAGTGGGATGAGAGTAAGGAGTTGAGGAAGGCATTTATGGTATAAGTCTAGACTATATAACTGAGAGGACAATGGTAACCTCTACAGTAATAGAGAATTTAGGAAGAAGAGAAGTTTTGTAGGAAAAGATAATGAGTTCATTTGGGGCATAGTGAGTTAAAGATGTTTATTGGACATCCAGTTCAAAGTGTCTGAAAAGTAGCTGGAGATGTCAGTCTAGATCTAAGGAGAGAGGTTAGAGTTGGATAAGTATAACCTAGGATCATTAGTATAGAGATGATAATTGAAATTATGGGAGCTGATGAGATCACCAAATGATATAGTGTAGATGGAAAAGAGACAGGGCCCTGGAGGACACTTGCCCTTAGCAGTCATGACCTAGACAAAGATCTAGCAAAGGAGTTGGACAGGTAGGAGAACCAAGAGAGAGCACTATCACAGAAATCTAGAGAGAAAAGGTTATCAAGGAGAAAAGACTGGTCAACAGTTGAGGGCTGCAGAGATTTCAAGAAAAATGAGAATTGAAAAAAGGCCATTCAGTTTGGAAATTAGGGGATCCCAGGTAATTTTGGAGAAAGTAGTTTTGGTAGAATGTTGAGATCAGAAGTCAAACTATAAAAAGCTAAAAACTAAGTGAAAGCAAAAGAAGTAGAAGTACCTATTATTTTTTGGCCCCAAGAAGTTTATTCATAAAAAGGAGAAGAAGGCATGTATGGATGAAGTGAAAGTTTTCTGAAGATAGGGAAGACATAAGCACATTTGTAGGTAATAGGTAAGTAATCAGTAGATAGGGAAAGATGGAAGATAAATGATAGGACTAGGATGATTGAGGGGGCAATCTGTTGTAGAAGATAAGATCAAATGGGATCATTTCTGCATTTCCAGGGATTTGCCTTGGTAAGAAGGGTGCTTCTTCAGGTGAGATATATTGAACAAGACTTGCAAAGGAGAGGATGGGGTGAAGGGAAGCCATAAAGTTTGAGAAGTGATGAAAAGATTAAAAAGAATTTATGGATGGATGGATGGATGATGAGCCAGCTATTGAGAGGTAAAGTGATTTGTCTTGCCATTGCAAAAGCCCAGTTGAGGTTATGCAATATAAATTTGTAATGGACCCAGCATGTATATAGAAGCAAAAATGGGATGGTGGGAATGATCCAAAGCTAAGACTTGGCTGGGCATGGTTGGTGATTAGCACTTTATTTCTCATTGGCTTTAACTCAAATGGACAATTTGCTAGTGCTACAAGAAACAGAAGACTTAGTCATCAGGAGAAGGACTTTCCATGTTGAGAATTACACACACTGATGAAATCACAGATCCAGAATAAATTAAAAACATTACATACAGTAAGAACCTGTCATTTTAGGAATGTTATTTCTTATTCACAGATTACATATGATAACCTTTCTATGCCTTAGGAGTCTGTTTCTGAGTTGCTGTGCCAGGGAAAAACAAAAACAAAAACATTCATCAACACTTGGTGGCCAGCATTCTGATGAGAAGCCTTTCCAAAGTAAGCAATGATCTGTGGACAATATTCTATATCTGAGCAGTATTTGAAGCCTTGCCAATTTGGTGTGTGATGCACCATTGCTTAGGTTCTGCTGATCTTCTCTGGACCAGAATAAGGTATTGGAAACAATGGAAAATGTTTTTGGACTCCAAAGTCATCTTCTTAGATATGTTCAGTCATACCATCTGCATTTAACTCCTCATGTCTGATTCTTCTCCACTTAAAAATGGACTTTGCCCTTAGAGCTATAGTTCTGCTTTGACAGGCAAACTTTGTCCTTATCTTGCCCCATATTTTTTTTTAAAACCCTTACCTTCCGTCTTGGAGTCAATATTGTGTATTGGCTCCAAAGCAGAAGAGTGGTAAGGGCTAGGCAATGGGGGTTAAGCGACTTGCCCAGGGTCACACAGCTGAGAAGTGTCTGAGGCCAGATTTGAACCTAGGACCTCCCGTCTCTAGGCCTGGCTCTCAATCCACTGAACTGCCCAGCTGCCCCCATCTTGCTCCCCTTTAAATCTTTATCACACTTTCAGGGAAGCTTCATCCATGTCTCCACTCATATACCACTCCTGCCACCAAAATCATTCCGACTCCCCTCTATGTATTGTCTTCCCCCATTAGAATGTCATTTCCTTGAGGACAGGGATTGTCTGGCTTGCTTAATAAATTTAAATAAATTTATATTTATTCTTGTATCCTACACTACAGTGACTGGTCCATATTTAGCCCTTAATAGATAAATAATTTATTAAGCACTTAATAAGCTAAGCGCTAGGAAAGCAAAAATAGATAATTTATTTATGTACATAGAAATTTCAGAACTAGAACATGTGATCAACCTATTCAACCACTATAGCACAATCTTCACCAGAATATCCAGATTCTTTTTTCCAGGAAGAATTCTGAATAGAGTAAACTGTTTCAGAATATAATAGAGCTGACTTTTGGAAGGGGTCCTTATCAGATTACAAAGTAGCATCTAAGGGGAAATTTTTAAATTGGGTACAGAGTGATTAATCTGAACAAAAGTTTTTAAAGGATGCACTAGAGTTCCTGTAACTCGTAAATGCATAAAATGTATGTATTGTTATGTATAGTATAATATTACCTGTACAGTATATATTTTACGTTAAATAACACAAATGAACAGTTACACATTTTTTTTTCTTAAAATTAAACTTGCTGGGGGAGCTCAGTGGATTGAGAGCTGGGCCTAGAGATGGTTCAAATCTGGCCTTGGATACTTTCCAGCTGTGTGACGATAGGCAAGTCATTTAAGCCCCATTGCCTAGCCCTTACTACTCTTCTGCCTTGGAACCAATACATAATATTGATTCTAAGACAGAAGGTAAGGGTTTAGGGGAAAAAAATTAAACTTGTAGTACAAGAACTGTAGTTCTATGCAGTGGCTCAGAGATGCCAACCATGCTTATGGCAATCTCTCACATGATATCTTGAGATGATCTCACAGTGATCTTTGCATCTCAGATTTCTTGTAACCTGTGTCATTTAAACACCACAAACTCTATTAAATCATATAGTGTTCCTAGTGGTTTGAAAAGTGCTCCCCAGAAATAGAGTAAAGAGATGAACTTGAAGGAAAAAGTAGAAGTGTTAGATCTTGCTTTGTTCAGGCAAAACAGCTGCTGCATTTGGCTGCCATTACAACCCTAAATGAGTAAGGCATATCGAGAAAAAAGAGAAGGAAATCCAAGAAGCCATTGATGTAGGCTACACCAACAACTGCAAAATATTTGTATAAAACATGAGATCCACACCTCTCTTGACTAGAAAGTATAACATTCTTTTGGGTGAAGGATTATTGTTAAAAAGGCATTCTGATAGGCTCTGCCATTATATGAGAAAAGGCAAAATCCTTATATTCCCTAAAGAAAAACAAAAATCTGTTCCTATGTCATTTAAAATGTTTTCATACAGTATTTTTTACTTAACATTGACCTACATATAACCCTATGATTAAATACTTAACCCAATTTTGCAATAAAATATTATAAACATCTCATAAAAGAAAAAAAATTCAGACCTCTGATATGAAGAGAGGGCCAGGTATACTATCCTATGTTCACCTAATTTACTTAGAGTTTCCTTATTTATATTTAAGTCATTTACCCATTCTGAATGACTTAAATATAAAGACAAAAATATAATAAATTAGGTGAACATTGAATAGTGTACTTGTCAGATCTATGGGAAAGGAAAGAATTTAAGACCAAGCAAGAGATAGGAAATATTACAAAAGTAAAGTGAATAATTTTGATTACATTAAATTAAATTAAAAGGTTTTGAACAAACAAAACCAATACAACCAAAATTAGAAGGGAAGTGACACATTGGGAAAAAATCTTTATAACAAAAACCTCTGACAAAGGTCTATTTTCTCAAATCTATAAGAAGCTAAATCAATTGTACAAAAAAACCTTTCCCCAATTGTATGGGCAATGGACATGAATAGGCAGTTTTCAGATAAGGAAATCAAAACTATCAATAAGCACATGAAAAAGTGTTCTAAATCTCTCATAATTAGAGAAATGCAAATCAAAACAACTCTGAGATACTACCTCACACCTAGCAGATTGGCATATATGACAGCAAAGGAGAGTAATAAATGTTGGAGAGGATGTGACAAAATTGGGACACTAATGCATTGCTGGTGGAGTTGTGAATTGAGCCAACCATTCTGGAAGGCAATTTGGTACTATACCTAAAGGGCTTTAAAAGAATGCCTACCCTTTAACCCAGCCATATCACTGCTGGGTTTGTACCCCAAAGAGATAATGGGGAAAAATACTTGTACAAAAATGTTTATAGCTGTGCTCTTTGTGGTGGCAAAAAATTGGAAAATCAGGGGGTGTCCATCGATTGAGGAATGGCTGAACAAATTGTGATATCTGTTGGTGATGGAATACTATTGTGTTAAAAGGAATAATGAACTGGAAGAATCTCATGTGAACTGGAAAGACCTCCAGGAATTGATGCAGAGTGAAAGGAGCAGAACCAGGAGAACATTATACACAGAGACTGATGTACTGTGACATAATCAATCATAATGGACTTCCCTACTAGCAGCAATGCAATGATCCAGGATAATCCAGAGGGACTTATGAAAAAGAATGCTGTCCACATTCAGAGAAAAAGCTGTGGGAGTAGAAATGCAGAAGAAAAACATATGAATGATCACATGGTTCAATGGGGATATGATTGGGGATATTGACTTTAAATAATCACTCTATTGCAAATAGTAATAATATGGAAATAGGTTTTGAACAATAATACATGTAAAACCCAGTGGAATTGCTCATTGGTTCTAGGAGTGGGGAGAGAGGCAGGGAGGGAAAGAACATGAATCATGTAACCATGGAAAAATATTCTAAATTAATTACCTTAATAAATAAATTTATTTTAAAAAATGAAGAGAGGGCCAAAAATTTTTACAAGGATTCTCCAGATCATAGGGGCACTTCACCCCTACTCCCACCCAGGATGTGGAAGGGATATCTCTTTACTGGACGTCATGGAAAAGTCGTAGGGCAGCCAAATAGTCCCTTTGAGATCTAAATGTGAATAAGAGAAGTTTACTACCCAAAGATTGTTTTCATTTAAGATGACAATTTCCCTCCAAGTAATCATTAGTGGATGACCTATACCCAGAATCAGCAATTCAACCATTAAAAAGACCAAGCAATTAGTTTATTGTTACTATTCAGTCTTTTCTCACTTTTTGTGACCCCATTTTGGGGTTTTCTTGGCAAGGATATTAGAATGGTTTGCCATTTCCTTCTCCAGTTCATTTTATAGATGAGGAAACTGAGGCAAATAGGGTTAAGTGACTTTCCCAGAATCACACAGCTGAGGTTAGATTTGAACTAATGAAGATGATGAGTCTTGATGACTCCAAGCCTATTGTTCTATCCACTGTAGGACTAGTTCTTATATGAACTGAGGGTATTAGTTATCTTCTAAGAATTCTGCCAAAAAGTTCCCTCTTTCTCACTTAGAAAGGATAGTCAACAAACCTAGTGCAGGTGTAAGGCCACTAAATCATATTTTCAACTAACATACTTCATATCTTGTGAAACCTAGGCTCTTAAACTAGTTTCTTCATTGATTTATTACGCAACCCTAGGGAAGCTACTCACTCCCAATTTCCTTGTGAAAAATAAAATTATATCTACTTCCTCTGTAATTAGTTGGGTAAGACATAGGGAGCTCCCAAGAAGATGATAAAAGATAAATTATAATGATGATGATGAATTCCCACTTATAGAATACGAAGTTTACAAAGTGGTTTCCTCCCAACAGCCTTATTTTTAAAAAAATTTTCCCATAGTTACATGATTCTTGTTGTCTCCCTTCCCCCACCCCTCCCCTCTCCCAGAGTTTACAAGCAATTTCACTGGGTTACACATACATTATTACTCAAATCCTATTTCTATATTATTCATTTTTGCAAATGAATACTTTTTTAAAATTAAAATCCAAAATCATATATCCATATAAACAAGTGATTAATCATATGTTTTCTTCTGGATTTCTATTCCCACAGTTCTTTCTCCAGATGTGGATAGCATTCTTTCTCATAAGTCCCTCAGCACTGTCCTGGATCATTGCATTGCTTTTAGTAGCAGAATCAATCACAATGTTTCAGTTTCTGTGTACAATTTTCTCCTGGTTCTGCTCATTTCACTCTGCATCAGTTCATGGAGGTTCATATGGAAATCAAGCAGTTCATCATTCCTTATAGCACAATAGTTTTCCATCACCATCATAAACCACAATTTGTTCAGCCATTCCCCAATTGAGGGACATCCCCTCACTTTCCAGTTTTTTGCCACCACAAAAAGCACAGCTATTAATATTTTTGTACAAACAGAATCTTTCCCATTTTAAAAAATCTCTTTGGTATACAAACCTAGTAGTGGTATTGCTGGATCAAAGGACCCAAAAGCCTTATGATAGCTAGCGCTTAGATAACACTTGAAGATCTGCATAGAACTTTACAAATACCATCTGATTTTAATATTACAACAACCTTGGGAGGTAAGTGCCATTATTATTCTCTATTTTAAAGATAAGGAAACTAAATCAGATTAAGATGAAATAACTTGCCCAGGGTTACACAACTAGATAGAGATTTGAAGCTAGTTTAAGTTCAGGTCTTTCTGTCTCTATTTCCAGCTTTCTTTGCATTCTGTGGCATAACTGGTACCTATAAGGTAGTAATGAATTACCTAATGAGATAAATAGTACAAGCATAAGCCTCCCATATCATAGATGTAGAAACTGAGGCCCCTCTGAGATTATGATTTGCCTAGCATCTCACAGCCATAAGTGTATAAGCCAAGAGTTTAACCCAGGTTCTGAATATATTCAAACATAAGTATAAAAAGTCTTACCAATATAATTTAATGGTAATCCTTGATAACAAGTACCAACTCTATGTCCAATGTGAAGTTTTACCAGTAAATCACTTTGATATATGAATAAGAGAATGCTATTTCCCCAGGATTGTTCTCCTTTTGTATGCCAGTACATGTTACAACTGGATAGAAAATAGTATGTATTTTCTCAGGTCATGATAAATTAGCATATGTATAGCACTTTAAGGTTTTCAAAGCTGTTTACACATATTATTTCATTTGATTTTCACAATAATTTGTGAGGCAGGTACTGTTATCTCCATTTTACAGATTAAGAAACTGAGGCTTAGAGAGGAGGTGATCTGCATAGGATCACTAAACTAGTGCAATGATTGAAATTCTCAAGAGGCAGCATTTCTTAATTTTAAAATATTTGTTAATGACCAAAGCCTCCTTATGTGGTTAATTGATTCTCTTGAAAATCAAAGACCCACCCCTCCCATTCTCCTAGCCCAGGTTCTTGTATGGTGTAAAAATGAAAAATAAATTCTGTGAAGCAATTATCTGAGCCATATTGACATTTTATTGTAGAAAGTTGTAAATTACAAAATGTCAGGGTCCAGACCCATCCCAATTCAGCCAAAGGTGTAGAGATGAGGAAATAACAATATATACAGCTGTCCCTTGCTCTATCACAGTTCATTTATTGCGGCTTCTTTGGATTGTGGTTTTTTTTTAAAATCTAATTCTGTATTGCGGAGTTTTCACTATATCATGGGATTTTGTGGATGAATTCTGTACTGTACACAATGGAAATACAATATGTCACTACAGGTACTGCTTGTACAAGTTTGCCAACATAAGATTGTACACGGCACACTATTGACTGATGGAATGAAAGGTGACCAACCACAGTGTTGTGTTTTGTATCCTGGGCATTGATTGGCTCAATATTTATAAGAGTGTGGGAAAGGTTTACAGGAGAGTGGGAAGGGTTCATAAAACCTAAAAATATATATAAAAAATAAAATAAATATAATGCCGCTGCTTCATGGATTTTCACCTATTGCAGAGGTCTCTGGAATGTAACTCCTGTGATAGGTGAAGGATCACTATATAGTCTATAAAAAAAGAGTCAAATTATTCAGAATCCCACCCCCCAAAGAGGAGTGTTCTTTTGAAAAATTCTTCTCAGGGAGTGCAACCAAAGTTTTCATCTTCTAAATGGCTGCCTTCTTCAAGAACATAAAATTTTCTTATCTTGGGTCCAAAGATATCATTTTTGTTCCATATATGGTAATATATAAAATATATATGAACATACATATGCACATGTATGAATGCATACACATATTGCACACACATATATATAATTTAGGTCATTCTCTTCATTTACCAACTCCTTATTTTATATTAATAACATCTATATTTTCATTCATCAAAATACATTGGGATTATATATATATGTGTGTATAGAACTGTGGTAGATGCTTTGAGGGATTTAATGTAGAATAAGTCTTAGTCTTTTTCTAAAGGCAATTACAATCTAGTTAAGGAGGCAAAATATATACAGATAAAAGTTAGAAAGAATATTACAATTTAATTATAATTCAAAAATACATAATATCAGATATAGATGGAAAGTCAGAGGCAATCTAGTCTAACTGGTACTTAGACAAGAGTCCAGTGAAGATCTCATTGAAGAAGAAAGCCATTACCTCATTGCATAGTGTTAAAAGAATGGGGGTAGTGGAGATATATGTATAATGATAATGATGTGTATTTGTCTATGGTCTCCTCAACTGCAATTGGCGGGGAGGAACATCTACTACTCTTACCCTGGCTGCTGCCATAAATTATCTCCTTCTCCCTGACAGGCTTAGTTGATTAACCTGTCAGTGATTCCTTTAACAGCTGCCCAAGTGAGGACCTTTGAGAGGTTAGGTGGATGGTTAACCTCTATAGGCCCAATCTGGGGTTGGATAGATTGGTAATGGGCTATTGATTTATGATTAGGATCTGACTGAGTATTTGAACTCCTTTCCTAAGGGCTGTGATGGAATGACCACTCAGGAAGGTACTTGCTATTAAACACTGTTTATCTATTGATAGGGAAAAGATAGCAAGGTAAAGGACTGGGGATTGGAAACCCTATTGCTCTATTGACTATTAGACTAATTGATAATCAGGAAGGGAGGCTACTAGGCTGGTGGAGGCTTGAGGTCGTCACCCTCTCTCTATCTCTGACCAGACCTGGCTACAGCCAAGCTTGAGACTAGGGAAGGCTATTGCTGAAGATAGATATTGGTGGTCTTTATATTCTCTCAGCTCTCTCACCAATAGTGTTGATGGTTCACTAGCTCTCACAGTCTAGCAAGGAAATAGGTTCAGGCTTTTCCTATCCTCTTCTTCTTCAACCACCCTTCCACCCTTCAACCACCCTTCAACCAATCACCCTTCAGCCACCCTCTGCCCAAATTGATCCACAGAGATTTGCTCAAGACTCCACTCAGAGATCTGAGATCTCCAGAGACTTCCACTGTAGCTGTAAGGAGTTATATATAGGGTGGGGCTAATCTATGTTTGCCCCTGGCTCACAGCACCTGGGAACATTCTGAATCTCTCAACTGCCATCCCTGTCAGTCAAGGTGGCATCCATCTCATCCCAGATTAATGATTATAACAATAGTCCCTTTTACTTCTAAATAGCTCTACTTGTTACAAAGTACAAACTTGTACTTTCTCTCCATTGTAGTTCTAACCTCTGAGTCCTAGACAAGTAAGACTTGAGCCTCTTCAAGGTGAAAACTCTTAAGATGCTTAAAGATACCTCCTAAGTCCTTTCTTCTCCAAATCCAACATTTACATGATCCTTGGAAGGCATGGACCAGAGGCCATTTGCTGTCCTAGTTGCTGTTCTCTAGAAATTCTTCTGTTTATGAAGAGTCCTACTGAAAATGTGAAGCCTAGAACCAAACAGAGAGTGAACGGTCTATAATTAATGATAACATGAAGATCTATTAAAGGATCTTAGCTTGGAGAAGAGTCTTTAGAGTAATGATATGGGGAAATGATAATTATAACCTGGAAGAAAATTTGGTCTATTTGTCAATTCAAGACAATCCCAAAGGACTTATGAGGAAGAATGCTATTCACATCCAGAGAAAGAACTGTGGGAGTAGAAACACAGAAGAAAAACAAATGAGTTCCCATTTGCTTATATGGATATATGATTTGGGGTTTTGTTTTTAAAAGATTGCTTTATTACAAAAATTAATAATATGGAAATAGGTATAAGTGATAACATTTGTATAACCTAGTGGAAGTTCTTATTGGATCTAGGAGGGGAAAGGGAAGAGGGGAGAGAAAGAAAATGAAATATGTGAACATGGAAAAATATTTTTAAAATTAAAAAATAATTTTAAAGAGGAAGAATTGGTCTAGAAGGGAGATATAGGATCAATGGGTAGATGACAAATCTAGGCTTCATATTTAAAGAACTTCCTAAAAGTGTCCTAAACTAGCAAGGACTTCTCTAGGAGATGATGTGTTCCTTCCCCTTGGAAGTCTTTAAGAAGACTGGATGATCTTTTTAGGTGTCTTATAAAGGGAATTCTCATTCAGGCAATAGTTGAACCCGTTTCTTTCTAACAAAGAATTCTTTGAGTCTGTTTTTCTGAGATGACGAGTGAATATGTCCAATAGGTTATTAGAGTCCAGAACAGAATACCATTTTGTCTTGGCTCTAGTCATCAGGGAATTTACTGTTTCATTTATTTTGATTTCTGATGTTAATAAAAATAAACTCCCCAAAAACTTATTAAAAGGAAAATTTTGACTTTACAGTATGGAGGTATTCTGTTCAAACATGATTTTATATTTATGAGTGCCTTATATTTTACTTCTATTACTTTGCACTTGGAGGGACTTGCACTTGGAGGCTGGTCCAAGATGTTCTGGACATCCTAGCATGGCTCTTTAACCCTTTCAAAGGCAACATCCTCCTGACAGTGGTGCTTTTCTCCTCTAGCAAATAGTGGAAGTCACAGCCTTTTAGATAACCATTTACCAACCTCTCACACTCACAAGGTAATCATTAGGTTCTTTATTTATTTATACCTGGGCTCAAGGAAAGAAACACAAAACAAAAAAAGACAACCAAGGACGAATTTCAAACCTACCTAGGAAGATGTGTGGTCACTTCATTTTTTTGTAGTCACCATTGCTGCTGCCTAGAAGGTAAAGGAGGAAACTGGAGAGAAATCCTTTCTACCCGCTTTGGAAGTCCAAGGGAAGTTTGGCATGGACTATCTCCCAATAAAGAGACAACCTCAAGAGACTAGAAAAATCTCTTCTCATTCCTTATAGCTCTCAGATTGGGTGGCTCTTCTGCAACCAGACCCCTGATCATAGAGAATAAGAGACTAACCAGGAACTGCTAATCCAAATGTCCTTTTGTAAAGGATCAAAAAATATGTTTCATCAGAAAGAACCAGGAATATGCCTAACTCTGTGGAAGTGTTCAAGCCAAACATCTACAACACCTCTATTAAAGTCCTCTGCTGAATCCTTATCAAGATATGTATATATCAAGGTTCTGTACCTTGATCCTTAAAGCTACACCAACTTTGGCTGGTCCTACCACAGTGGAAAGGCTTGTATGTTATACAAGTGGAAAGTCCTATAGATTATACAATATAGTTTATGATGAGGAGCAAGTCTATGGTATGAGTACCATGCTATCTAATTTAAGAGATGTTCATGACTAGGTTGGCTGGACAATGATGCATATTTCAATCACCATAACCCACGAAGGCCATTCCCCAAGTTTTGTAAGCATTGTGATCTGTGAGGATAAAAAGAGTTCTGAATGGAGGAAATCAGAAGGGTAGCTGGGTGGCTCAGTGGACTGAGAGCCAGGCCTAAAGATAGGAGGTCTTGGGTTCAAATCTGGCTTCAGACACTTCCTAGCTGTGTGACCCTGGGCAAGTCACTTAAACCCCATTGGCTAGCTCTTACCACTCTTCTGCAGTGGAACCAATAAACAGTATTGATTCTAAGATGGAAGGTAAGGCTTTAAAAAGAATAGAGCAAATCAGAAATCTTTCAAGTATGAAGTATTTACATTATTGTTTTAAATTTTAAGAAAATAAGGGGAGTTGTCATATAACCAAGTAGATAGAAGACCATATATTTTCTTTGATTCTCATAACCTCTCTGACCTCTCCAAAATAGAAATTATTTCCAAAAATATAAATCAATTTCAGGTATCTCCATGGTCCAGGATACTAGGAAGCTTAATGAAATAACAATATGATCTACATGAACAAATGCAGAATAAAGTAAGCAAAGTAAAAAAAACAAAATATACAAGATCTATAAATGCAAAGAATTACCACAGATACACCTATACCCACACCCACACATCAAAAGTGAATGTTTCAAAATTTTCAAGAATAAGTATAGATCAGAAAAAAAAAGAGATACAAGAATATACTCCCAAACTGTTATCTGTACAGGTGGGAGATCCAAAAGTATTGTATGTTGCACATATTTTTAGATCTTTTTTCAATGTTATCAGCTATATTGATTTTCTTCTTCTTTTTCTTTTGTCTTTAAAAATACTATTTGGTATATGGGATTGTTCTGGGGAAAAAAAAGAACAAGTGTATCAGAAAATTATGTTGATATAAAAAAAAGTAATGAAACTTAATTTTAGAAAAAGAAAAACGTTTTGGGTCTATTATTCCAGAGCTCTTGGAGTGTGAAACGCCACAGAAGGCTATTTATTTAAAGAATGACCATTTAAAAATGTTTTTTTAAAGTGGTTATCTCAAAACGGTATTCAGATATACTTCATTCTTGCCATTTTTGTCTTTTACTACTCTGAAAATTCTGTTGTACTGTAAATCAACTTAAAAAGTCTTTGAATATTACTTGTTCTTACTTTCCTTAAAAAAGGGGGGAAAAACAACTTCTCTCCCTAGACTTTTCTATATAGAGTAAAAGGCACTTTTGAATTTTAACAGACACATATTCAAAACACTTGGCCTCAGGGATGAGGTAGTTTACTCAGCACCAGAAAATTCAAGAATGGGAAACATCTGTGAAGAGGCACATACCAGAAAGGTCCATGCTGCAAGTGGCTATCTCAATCAATATCCATAAAGATAAAAATGAAAGACCTCCATAAACTTGTGCTTCCCTGCCTTTTCAGCCTTTTCTCAGATACTTGAAGTACTCTGAGGTGGAGCCCAAATTGGCTTCTTCCAAATGTATACATACACATATGTACACATACATATGTATGTGTATGTACACTCTCCCACCTTCATGCCTTTTCTCGTGAGCTTAACTGTCACTATTTTAACCATGAGATCTTTGTCCAGTGCCCAGTTTACATATTACTAGTGGTATTGAATCATATCAATATTGACATTTTCACTATAAACAAAGACAGAAGACAGAGCTTTTGCAGCTAAATTGAAGTATGTTTTATGAGTTCTCTTCAGAGTGTTAATAGAGAACTTACATATAAAGAAAAAAACCCACTATTTCATGGGATACTTGGTCATCTTACTTTCAATGCTTATGATGAGCATAATAAATAAAAAGAACAGCATAAAGATGATTACAACTTATTCACCAATTTCTATTGTAGAGGAAGGCAGAGAAATTCTATAATGTGGTTTGGGGTATGTGGCTCCTAACCAAAATGATTTTCCTCCTCCAAGCCTTGTTGATGAAGTCACAGAAGGAGGCATGCAGCAAATAAAAGTGTAAATATGTCAAAAGTGAGAGTCTATAACCTGTTATCCTTTATAAACTATGAAGAGGTTTCCCTGATGAAATTGGAAAAGCAGCTAGCCTTTGGCTGGCTGAAAATTGGCCATATTCCTAATAAGTTTCAAAAAGCTAAATCTTCCATCCCATCAGGCAGAGTTGAGATAAGGAACAATATTTTGAAATGTAACCTAGTCCTGCTACTAGGGTCAGTGGAGAAAGTGTTTTTTCCTCCTTCCTCTCCAATGAGCCACAGTATATTGCAGTCGAATAATTCCCTCAAGTAGGTGATAATGTATTCAGCAATCTGGAGTTAGAGGGAAGCAGGAAGCAACCTCAAGAAAGATGACTCCTGGCAGCAAAGAAAGTTTTTAACCATGGATTAAAGGGAAAATTAGTCCTGGTATTTGAAAGCAAAGCTGAGTTAAGGTAAAAAGCCCCAGGGAGCCCAACTGAGTGAGCTACACAAGAGCCATGTTGTACCCAGGGGAGAATATAGTGAGGACACCTTGAGAAATTCGAGACCTGTGAGTTCTCTTGGATGCATATATTTCCTACATGTCCTACATGCCTCATTACCAGTGGACTGTTTGTGTCTACTCTTCACATAGTTATTGGTTGTGTTTGTGGAAGAGTGCACCGCAGGCTTTTTTTAAGAGGAGGGATGGTGAAAAATGTTTTGAAGCTATTTGCTTTCATTATACTGTTTTAATAAACACCTTTGTTTTGAGTTAGTTGTTTCTATTGGCTGACTAACAATGGTAGTTGATAAGGTCACGGGTAGGGGCTTGTGTACTATAGTTTTATGATACAGATTCATAGAATGCCTTTGAACCAAGGAAAATATCAGGATCCAAAGGTATGCAACAATAACAAAAAAAAGAACACAAAAAGAATATTGAAAATTATAGCTCAAGAGCCAAAGATGGCAAAGACATCACAGAAACTTCAATGTCTTGATAACCCATAATTAACCTGTCCATTTCATGGATGGGGGAGAGGAGAAAGGGAGGAAGAGAATATGGGACTCAAAATGCTAAAAATTAATGTCAAAATTGTTTTTACATGTAATTGGGAAAAATAATGAATTACTGAACAACAACAATCAAATACCACAAATACTTTCTTCAAGAAGAGAACTGGAAAGTTCTGAACATGGAGAATACCCTCTTAAAAAATGAACTTGATTATATATTGGAGACAGTGACTATCATTTCATTGGTATAGAGTACTTAAAAAGAACCCTCTGTCAGTGTAAGTTGACTTCTCTGCAATGTATAATCTTACAGTCATTTAGGAGACCTGAGAGATTAAGTGATTTGCCCAGGATCACAGGGTCAGTAAGTGTCAAAAACAGAATCTGAATCCAGATTTGCCTGGTTTCAATCCATAAATCTGAATTAGTGAGGCAGGTACATGATATTTTAAAATGTATTAGGCACACATAAAACATAAAATCCAATTAAAATTACTCTAATGATTAAGCATTAAGAGCACATGATCCAAGAATAAAAAGACTGAAAACACAGCTCCCTTTCCACAGTAACCATATGAAGAACTCAAGGAGGTAATCTGCAGATACTGTATTTAGAGTTCAGGAAAGAAACCTCTGATAGCCTTTCTTCTTTCACATGCTATAGCTCTTATAATTCAAGCTGCCAGGTGTGTAAATCTCAGGATGGGGCAGAGAGAGGTAGGGGAAGAGGACTGGTTACTGACCCAATAGCTACAACGACTTTGAGACAGGGCTCATTCTTAGGTTCTCAATGGTAGGAGGAGGGAGAGGGGAGAAGTTTCAACTTCCCTGCATAATAATAGTCAAACCCTTCTTACATCCCACCCCACGGTGGAAAGATAATAAGAACTTTCCAGGGGGAACTTCTAGTATTAAACAATCTCAAAATAAACTGGATGGTCTGGACCATTTGATTAATTTAGCTAAGAAGTCATAGGTCCTTCGCATATAACCTATCCCAGGTTTTAAGTTCAGACTGGAATTACTGTTTACTTCCACCACACGTACTGTTCCCAAGCCCATCAACCAAAAATTTCCCCTTCTTAGGAGTCCCATTTTGGGTTCTTTTAGCAACCTTTACTAAGGAAGTCCATGGGGATTGGATAAAGACTGGTCACCTTTATTTATAGACTTAAAGTCACTAGCAAATTAGCTAAAGGATCATCTTTCCAAGTAAATTTCAATTCAACATGATTATAGAAAGATGATTTTACCTCTGCCATGTCATTAAAAAAGTGATATCCTTACCAATTATTCTTCTCCTTTAATCCCCCAAATCCTTTCTGAGAAAAAGTTTCCCAACCATTCCAGGAAAAAGAAACTTGCCAGTGAAGAGGAACCTGAACCATTCCCCCCAATTCTATGGATCATTCTAAAGGAGCAAAAACATAAAGGTCCAAGTGACCTCATCAGGAGAATGGAATAAGGAAGGACCAAAGAGGATTTAATAGGACTTTGTCAAAAAGTAAGCAGATCCTGGGCAGGCAAATAATCCCTGAAGGCTGAATCCAGTAAACCTCTGAAGAAGCAAAGAGACTTTTCTCTACTCAGGGTAGCATTGATTTTATCAGAGAGTCTCTTAAAAATAGGACACCTAATTCTAACAATTTGGGATATGTTGATAAAGATAGTGTCAGGTTTTTTTAAAGTCTATCCTACTGTTCTACAATACCAGCCACCAGGAAATGGTAAAGATGGAAAAATCTAGAAAATATGATAGTGACAGGCCCAATCTCAGACTTTCTTTGGGATAAAATGAGTAATCTAATCTGAAGTAATGGTATGAGGAGGCCCATAAAGAAGAAGCATGTGTCCTGTAAGGGGGCTGAGATGGTTGCTGGGGTAATGTACTTAATTAGCTCTGCATTCCCATATCCTGAAAATGGAAAGCCTTTAATTATCCAATTATCCAAGTCCCAGCCCCATAGTTCAATTTTATCTGTTCCTTCTCTCAACACTTTCTCACATATTAGCCATTCAGCATGAAGGCCACTGGGAGAACTTACCAGGACCTTCATCCCTTTATCCCCAGTTGCTGTATCAATAGCTCATGGAGTCCAGTTTCATGTAACTTTCTTATAATGGACAATTTGAGTTAATTCTACCTCTACCTATTATGAGCCAAGATGCCATTATATAGAATTTGATTTGATTTTGGTCCTAGGTGAATTGATCTGAAACTCAGCTGTGAGTCTTTTGGGCCAGAAGACTATAGGGGTCATTGTATGTAGTAAGCAAGAAGCCTCTGAGACATCAGAGAACCTATGGGCGGGTGGATTTTTTATCTGCAGGTCACTGAGTACATTTTTAGTCAAGCAATTGGCTTGAGGGAAAAAATATTCCTAAGGACCCTTCCATCAAATATCAAACTTCTTTTGAGATAGAATTCAACATGAGGTTTTAGAAATAACATTCTATGGCAGATCATATCTTTACAGCCACACTGAAAGGTTCAGAGATGGAATGATCCAAGTGTCTCTATTTGCTATTAATTACATATTTGAAAAGCATGATACAGGATATTCCAAAAGTTTTCATGTAATTTAAAGTTATTAGAGTTTAAAAATCAATGCTTATGATTTCTTTAGTATAATTTTTTTAACCCTTACCTTCTGTCTTAGAATTACTACTATGTATTGATTTTAGACAGAAGGGTGGTAAAGACTAGGCATTGGGGATTAAGTGACTTGCCCAGGGTCACACAGCTTGGAGGTGTCTGAGGCCAGATTTGAATCTAAGACCTCCCATCTCTAGGCCTGGCTCTCAATCCACTAAGCAACCCAGTTGTCCCTGATTTCTTTAATATAAAGAGAAAGAAATTTCCACTACTAATACAGATCTGTCCTTTGACCCAATGATATTAGTAAAAGGTGTATATTCCAAAGAGAACAAAGAAAAGGACTTATATGTACAAACATATTTAGAGCAGCTCCTTTTGTGGTGGCAAAGAATTAGAAATTGAGGGGATGCCCATCAATTGGGAAATGATTGAACAAGTTGTGCATATGATTGTGATGAAGTACCATTGTGCTATAAGAAATAATGAGAAAGATGGTTTAAGAAAAATACAGGATGTTTTATATGAACTGATGCAAAGTGAAGTGAGCAGAATCAGAACATTGTGCCCAGCAATAACAATATTGTTTGATGTTCAACTACAAGTGATCTAAGATATTTCTGAAGGATTTCTGATGCAAAATGCTAACAATTTCTAGAGAAAGAACTGATAGAGTCTGAGTACAGATTAAAGCATAATTTTTTCTTTCTTTTTTTTAAAACATGGCTAATATGGAAATGTGTTTTGCATGAATTCACATGTATAACTGATATTGCATTTCTTACCTTCACAATAGTGACAAGAGGAAAGGAAAACATTTGAAACTCAAAATTTTTTTAAAAGAATGTTAAAAAAAATAATCATTGAAAAAAATAAGATCAGGGTCTAGAGCCAAGATGGTGAGGTAGAAGCAGAGAAGCTAGAAACCACCATGAGAATCTTCTCCACCCAATCTTAAAAGTAACGTCACAAAATGAAAACAGAAGTTAAAGAACCAATAAGGAGAGAGAGAGTGAAACAACTCTCAAGAAGAGAACAACTTGTCTGGTAGGCACAAAACATCTGGGGTACTGCGATGAGAAGGGAACACAACCTATAGCAAGAAGTAAGAAGCAAGCCAATAGAAAGCCCAAGCCCACCCCATATCTACTATTCCAGGTTCTGAACCTCGGCTCAAGCCAACATCCAGACATTGAGACTCTTCCTGGGCCAATAGAGATTCCAAGCAAACCTGAAGTAAGGTTCAGAAATCCAGCCCAGGGCAGCCTATGCTATGCAGCCTGATTTGTGAGGAGCCAGAGCAAGGCTAAGAATCCCAGCCCAGGCTTACGGTAAGGATGTAGATCCCAGTTTGGGGCAGTTGGTAGACCTGGAATTAGGCCCCCATCTGTGTCAGGGGCATTCTCCAGGGTGCTGACTTGTGAGAGACTGGCTGGCCCTTGCCAAAGCTCAAGATGGAGCTCCAGGGCAGGGCAGTATGCTGTGTGCTGTGTGCCAGACCTATTCAGACCCAGAGTGACACCAACACCCTACTCCCAAGGCTAGAATTTGAGTTCTCAGCAGTCTCAGAGGGTAATTGAATCATCAGTGGGAGGTGGCTCTCAGAGCTCCTAGCCCACAGGCCATCATACTATATTGGAAGAACTAAAACTTACAGAAACTCCCAAATAAGGCTAAGGGGAGCATCAAACAAGGAATGAAGTTTAAGCAGGTGCCCTAACCTCCCAGAAAATAGAGCCTACCTTTAAAAAACCTGGGAAAATGAGCAAACATTAAAAAACAAAACAAAACGACTAAACCATAGAGAATTTTTATGAAGAAAAAGAGCAAGGCACAGACACAGAAGGTGACCATGAAAGCAAAGTAAGCACATACAAAGTCCAAAAGAAAAATATGAATTGGACTCAGATTCTGGAAGAGCTCAAAAAAAGATTTGAAAAATCAATTAAGAGACGCAGAGGAAAAATGGGGAAGAGAAATGAAAGCAATACAAGAATAAATGGGCTAAATGGAAAAGGAGGCTTAAAAACTGACAGAAGAAAATCATATCTTAAAAATTAGAACTGGACAACTAGAAGCTGACTTCATGAAACATCAAGAAACAATAAAACAAAATCAAAAGAATGGGGGGGGGGGAACAGAAGAAAATGTGAAATATCTCATAAAAAAAGAGGCAGATAGGTGGCTCAGGGGATTGAGAGCCAGGCCTAGAGACAGGAGGTCCTGGGTTCAAATCTGGCCTCAGACACTTCCTAGCTGTGTAACTCTGGGCAAGTCACTTAACCTCTATTGCCTACCCCTTACCATTCTTCTGCCTTGGAACCACTACCCAGTGTTGATTTTAAGACAAAAGGTAAAGGTTTAAAAAAACTGAGTGGAAAATAGACCCAGGAGAGATAATTTAAGAATTATTGGGCTACCTGAAAGCCATGATAAAAAAAATCCTGGGCCTCATAATACAAAAAAATAACAATAAGATCAATAAATGTTTTGCAATTTGAAATCTTCTAGCATAGCCTAGGATACTTACAGTTTAACTGACCTATCCAGATTCTCACAGTCAATATGTAGTAGAAGCAATATTTGAATCCAGGTTGCATAACTTGGAGACCAGTTCTCTTCCCCACTAACTCTCTATTTTGTAAATTTTTGCTGGCTGGACTAGGAAACTAATCAGTATGTTATGATATATTAAAGGAGGAAAGAAATTTCTTCTTCTATCTATGGCTAAGGGGGAAATATTTAGCCAAGCAAGGGCTGGATTAAAATGCTGAATATGCCTTTATTTTGTCCAAAGGGCAGCCTGAAGTTTTGATGCTTTGAAATTCTAGGTCAGTACAAAAGATAAAAAAGGTGCTTTAAATTATGTATTAAAAGGCTTTTATGCATTCACGCACACATACATGGAGCTGACAGACATGGAGCTGACAGAAAAAAAAGCTATAGACTTAGGAAAATATCTGTTTTTAAAACTTTGATATCAAAGTTATATAGGGAGCTGGCATAGATACACAAGACCAAGAGCCATTCCCCAAAAGGTAAGAGATTCTATATATATAGAATATAAATGAACAATTCTGAATTGTAAGAAGGTTATTGAACATCTATCTGAAAATATTCATCAAATCACTAATGATTAGAGGAATGCACATTAGAACAACCCTGAAGTTTTGCCTCATACTCTGAAGTGATAAAATTGATCTTTAAAAAGAGAGAGAGAGAATTGTCAATGTTAATGGGACCAGGAGAAGATAGGCACACTGATACACTGGTAAAACTGTCAATTGGTTCAACCATTCTGATATTAGTTTATCAGACCCCACAATTAGACACTCACCTTCCAAGAAGAACAAAGTCAGAAATAAAGATCCAATATATATGTAGTTTTTGCACAGAAGAAAAACAACTGCTTGAACACATGGGCTGATGGGGACATTATTGGCGATGTAGACACTAAACGATAACTCTAGTCCAACTATCAATAATATGGAATTAGGTCTTGATCAATGATACATGTAAAACCCAGTGGAATTGTGCGTTGGCTAAGAGGGGTTAGGGGGATTTGGGGGAGAGGGAAAGAATATGAAATATGTAACTAGGGGAAAATATTCAAAATAAAAATGTTTAAAAAGTGGTTTTTGTTGTTATTATTATAGCAAAGAACAGGAAACAAAGTAGAGGCCATCAATTGGGGAATTATTGAACAAATGAAAAGATCAGTAAGAGAAAGTCATACTCTGAGCTATTGAAAAACCAGTCTGGGAGAATACAAAACATTTCTCTATTGCCTCTGCTTCCTTCCCCACCTCCTGCAGCTTCTTATTTTAACTAGTTATTCTTGCTAATTAGCTTCCAAGCCCAATTATTTCTGCACTGCTGGACTGAAAGTACTATCTAAATATTGGTGCGTTGAGACAAAACTCCAGGAGCCCTGCCTTCCTCATGGCTTTTTACCAGGTTGACTGCAAGGTGATGAGTTTTCTTGGTTGTAGCAATACTAGAAGCCATCTACTGAGTCATAGAAACTTCATCAGCTGAGAGAGGGTCCATCCCAATGAAAACATTGATCCTAAAAGTATTGAAATATATGCATTTGTTATCAGCATGAAAATGGATGTTTATAATATGCTTACAAAACACTTTAGCAAATGTAATTTCATTTGATTTTCATGACAACCCTGTGAAGTAGGTACTATTATTCATTAAAGTAATTCAAAGTTCTAATGTCCTCATTGGGTTTTATGCTTTTTGTAGATAATGCCTTCAAACTGATCCATTGTCATTTGTCCTTCCTAAAAATCAAGTTTAAGCTTGAAATGTTCAAAAGCAGAATTTTTTTCTTTAGAGGCTTTAGGATATAAACCTAATTTTTTTCCCTCCAGAACTAATGAAAAACATTTCTCTATTTGGACATTCTTAGAAATTGTCCAATGAAATCCTTATGAGTATCCCTCCCCATTTTCACCTTTAAGATGAAAAAAGGCGGGAGAAATTTTAGCTCAGACCAATCTGATCCAAAACCCCAAAGCACTTATTAAATATTTACTATCTACCAGGCCCTCAGGATATGAAGGTCAAAGGAAAATATTTACAGGATGTATAAAACACCTGCCAAGGAGGGAAGAAGAATAAAAAAAAAAGACTAAGAAGCAAAATCTCTTCTCTCAAATAGCAGCACCCTTCCTCAAGTCCCACCCCCATCCTAACTTTCAAGGAAAGTTCCAGTTTGCATACTTTCACAACCATGGATATTAGTTAGATTTTCATTTCAGCCGAGACTTTCTCGGTCTGAATTCATGTGAGTTAAACCAGATGAGACAAAACAGATCTATCCAAACAGTTTTGATGGATTGTGACCACTTTTACGTGCAAAATTATTGAATTTAGCATGCTTTAACCAAAGGCCTTGGGGAGGGACATCTCTCACGCCAACCAAAAAGCCTTTGAAAAGCTGGCCCTTCATATTATTTTGGATTGTATTTGGCTTTGAAAAAATGTCGAAGGAACCTGTAGTTAATAAAAGAAAAAAGTGAACAATTCATGTCAACTCCATCAAGATTTCCAATGATATTATGGCAAACTGTACACAGGTGTGTTCTGACTTAAGAAATCCCAATATATGCAAATCTAACCTTTAAAAGAAGATTGTTGTCAGGGGCTTAAAGATCCTCTAACCTATCCCCTGTGTTTTACATATGGGTAAACTGAGACCCAGACGGGATGAATATTTCACCATAAACAAGTCATTACCTACTAAAAAAGATTTACTGCTGGATTCTTTTCTACATTTACTACTCTATTGAATTTTAGATATTATTTAGTCTACAGAAAAGTGGTGTTTATACACCACTTTTCAAGAATTTGTCAGTTGCACAAAGCTGGAATGATCTGTATTTCACAGGGAAAAACTTTTCTTTTTTCCTTTGAGGTGGGCTCTAAGATCATTGGAGAAGTATAATTGTTGCAGCTAAAGCTGTTCAGGTTAAGGGAGGGGGTCATGCATGTTTTCAGATCCTTATACCCCAGTATATTCTCCAATAAGATGAAAATGAGCCAGGAATGTTTCTAAAGAGAAGTGTATCTAACCAATGTGGCCATCTTCAAACTTACCAAAATCAAAACCTTGTTTTAAAAGATTCTTCGGACTGGTCAGGCTTGATTAGTGAGAGAAGCTGGTTTTTATAGATGCTAAACAAAAGGAGACTGTTGTTAGCAATTATACATGGAGATTAGGATCACAATAAGATTAACTAGGATTTCAGGATATCATGTTCCCATAGCTATTTATACCTTGGCCAAGAACTCCCAATAAATAATACAAATATCTCTATACATGAAATTGTTTGGAGACTTTCAAGTGTCTAGTTCTAAGGATCCAAGTAGGTAATATGGTAGTACAAATAGTTGGATGAAGAACTGAGAGACCCAGGCTCTAATCTGGAGTCTACCAGTAACTTGCTATATGTCTTTGAGAAAAGCATTTTATCTGGTCATCAATTTCTGCTTCTGTAACATGAGGGGGTTGGACCTCAAGTTTCCTTCTTTCATCTCTAAAATTCACTGAATCTATGACTATTGCCCTTACTTGTTATTCATTTGTTTTTCAGATATGCCTGACTCTTTGTGACTCCTTTTGGGATTTTCTTGGCAAAGATACTAGAGTTTGCCATTTCATTCTCTACCTCATTTGACAGATGAGGAAACTGAGGCAAACAGGGTTAAGTGACTTTCCCAGGGTCACACAGCTAGTGTAAGAGGCTAGAGTTGAGCTCATAAAAAACCCCTTAGGGAAACTTGGTGATTCAGTGGATTGAGAACCAGACCCAAAGACAGGAGGTCCTGTGTGATTAAATCTGGCCTCAGACACTTCCTAGCTATGTGCCCCCTGACAAGTCACTTAACCCCCATTGACTAGCTCTTACCACTCTTCTAAGATAGAAGGTAGGTGTTTAAAAAACCCACCCTTAAGTTAGTATTTGTTAGTTCAATTCAGTCATTTTACACATGAGGAAACCAAGGACCAGAGGCTAAGTGAATTGCCCAAGATCACACAACTAGTAAATTTCTGAAGCTGAATTTTAATCAAGGTCTTCCTGACTCCATCCAACGAACCACCTAACTGTCCATATTGCCCATACCTAGTAGATCACTTGTCTGTGACTGGTCTTAAAATATGAGATTTAAGAATTTAAAATATGGGAAAGGATCTATTTGTACAAAAATATAGCTGAGCTTTTTGTGGTGTCAAAAAATTGGAAAATGAGGGGTCCCTTGATTGGGGAATGGCTGAACAAATTGTAGTATATGATGGTGTTGGAATACTATTATGCTATAAAGCAGTGATTCCTAAAGTGGACGCTACCACCCCCTGGTGGGTGCTGCAGCAATCCAGGAAAGCGGTAATGGCCACAGGTGCATTTATCTTTCCTATTAATTGCAATTAAAATTAAAAAAAATAATTTCCAGGGAGCTAAATAATATTTTTTCTGGAAAGAGGGCAGTAGGCCAAAAAAGTTTGGGAACCACTGCTATAAAGAATGATGAACTGTGCTTGATTTCTATAAGAACTGGAAAGACCTACATGAAATGATGCAGAGTGAACTAAGCAGAACAAGAAGAACATTATACACAGTAACTGAAATATTGTGGGACTTTCAAATGTAATAGACTCTGCTACTAAAAGCAATGTAATGGTCCAGAACAATTCTGAGGGTCTTATGAGAAAGAATGCTATTTATGTCTAGAGAAAGAATTGTGGGAGTAGAAATCCAGAAGAAAACATATGATTTATTGCTTGTTTATATGGATCTATGATCTGGGGTTTTGCTTTTAAAAGATTATTACAAAAATGAATAATGTAGAAATGGGTTTTGAGTGATAATACATATATAATCCAGTGGAATTGCTTGTCAGCTCTGGAAAGGGGAGACAAAAGAGCAGAGGGAGAACCCAGGAATCATGTAACCATGGAAAAAATCTAAAAAAAATTTTTAAATGAGATTTGAACATTTTTAGTCTGTGGGCATCGCAATGATCACTTCAACTCAACCAAATGTCCAGAACATGCATGCCTGACTGCAAAATCTATTACCTATTATAGCTTTTCTTTTATCAAAATGGTAGATATAACTTTGCTGGCAACCGTTCATATTAGCAAAGAAGAAGAGATATTAATTGAGTCCATGTACACCTTAGCATAGATATATGAAGAAAAAGACAAAACAGGAGCCAATAACTGGACAAAAGAAATCCAGTTCATTCCCAGCTATATTTTTAACTCTAATTACATGTTAGAACTAAACCTTGAAGTCAGTGGTGCTGGATTTGAATTCTAGCTCTGAACCTTAGTGAATGGATAAGATTAAACAAGTTATTTCCCTTTTTTTCTGCCTCAGTTTACTCATCTGTAAAACAGGGCAGTTGGACCAAATGAACTCTAAGCTCCCTTCCAGCCCTAAATCTACATATACTTCTATAATCCTAACTGCTCTCTTAAAATCCTTTAGTGTCTGTCATTGTGGAATATATGCTCAAGTTTCTATAATTACATTTTGATGTCATTGTGTATGGTAAGAACTGTTTACTAGGTAGGGAACAGGACAGACCTAAGTTGGAAGACTACTATCGAGCTTTGTGACTAGTCATTAAAGCACTGTGAGGTTCAGTTGGCCAATCTGAAAAACAGGCATAATATTCTTTATAGTATCTGTGTCCCAGAATTGTTGTGAGGATCAAATGAAATAATGTCTGGAAAGTGCTTTACAAACCTGAATGCACTATATCAATGTCAGGTCCTGTTATGAATATCATCACAATTATCTTCATGTCTTACACTTGTGCAGAGACTTCCACTTGTTGGTATTTTCATGTTTGGAATCACAGAAAGAGAAACATTATTACACATTACACATTACATATTATCACAATATTAGAGAGGCAGCATCGTCTTGGAATAGTAATAATGATAAAATAATAACAGCAGCTAGCCCTTTGAAGTTTGCAAAACACTTTACAAGTATTTTATTTTATTTGATCCTCATAGCAACTCTGGAAGATTGGTGCTATCCCCATTTTGTAGGTAAGAAAACTGAGATAGGCAGGAGTAAAATGACTTGCCAAAGGTCCACAGTTAAGTTTTTGAGACCATATTTGATTGGAAGTCTTCCTGACTCCAGGTCCAGTGTTCTATCAGCTCTGCCATCTATATAATATTCAGATTCAGGAGGACCTCCATTCAAATTCAGCTTCAAAAACTTACTAGCTGTGTAATGGTAGGTGAGTCACTTAACCTCATGTGTAAAATGACAAGATTGAACTAATTCTGATTTAAGGGGACTAAACTAACAAAGCTAAACTCAAATCCTATTTATTACATGAAATCCTTCCTGATCTGCTCCAGTCACTAATAAGCCTAGAAAATTCCTTTTTATCTTTGTATTACTATTAACCCATCCAGTACCTCACATATAGTAGCTATTTTAAAAATGTTTATTTATTGACATTAAATTTATTAATTAAAATTATTATCTTTCCACAGAGAATTAGAAACAGAACCCAATTTATGAATTTGCTAATAGTTTTGCCTTACTCCATTAGTCTCTGCTCAATGTTTAGCCATAACAGAGAAGTCAGTTTATACTCCAGGAACCTTGTGACCTCTATGTTTTTCTCATTGTGCATCACCTGAGCTAAAATGAGAGTTAACTTGTGTCTAAATTATGTTTGAATATACTGGTGGGATTATTTAGGAAGATTATCACTAAAAAAAATCACAAACGTATAATGAAAGAAATCTTGTTTAATCATAGGCCACGTTGATGAACAGAGGTTAATGAGGAGATTTTAAAAGTGGCCTGACTTAATGCCCCACTAGCTTTTTACATAGTGTAATGAATAGATTTCAGTCTCAAGCTCCCAGTTATTTTTGAAGTGTATTTTTTTCTAATTGCTAGCACTCTGTCTTGTTTTTAAAAATGCTAATGTATTATTGACTGCATGAAAGCTAACTACTTCATCTTATCAAACTACATTTGGGTTATCAGGGCATATTTGTTACTTATTGCTAGTAATAATGATAATTCACATTGAAATGGAACTTTAGGGTTTTATAAAGCATTTTCCTCACATGAGTGATACAAATATGACTAATCCAGTTTTAGAGAGAAGGAAATCGAGGCTCTGAGTTGTGGTAAGATGACATAACTAGAAAGTTTCTGGATCAAGATTTGAACCTAGGTCTCCTCCTCTATCTTCTCCACCATAACTACCTCTCTAATGTTTATTTATTAAGATCATACATTTGGAGCTGGAAGGGACTTTAGATATCAGATTCAATGTTTTTATTTTATTGATGAGGAAACTAAGTCAGAGAAAGATTAAGCTATTTTGGCTAGGGTTACAAGGCTAGTAAGTGTTGTGAAGAAAGGATCAACTCTCCCCTTTTTTCATAGCCTATTTTTAGCTAATCAAATCAAGAATTTAAAGTACCCTTACTTACCTTTAAGTATGAGAGTTCAGTAAGCTCATACCTCCAAAGGCCACTGTATCCCACCCCCTCTTGGGCAGTGCTAGGTAAATTGAAAGACTGCCATTGATTTCTGTGAAGAAGGGGGAGTGACAGGGAGTGACAAGAAGTGACATGGAAAAAGAAGTATAAAAGAAAGACCAGCATAGTCTAGCATTCATTCCCTTCCTGGCATTTGGAAAGATTGGTTCTGGAGACCCCTGCCTTGGCGTGGAGGAGACCTTTTCCCTGGATCCTGTGTCAGCTTGCTGGGTGAGTGGCTGAGATTCCTGCCTTGACTTTGGAGGAGGCTATGTTGGTGGAACTCTGGCTGAAGACACCATCGGGATTTCTGGCTGGGGATTACCTGGAAATCCATTGGAGACAGAGTCTTGGGGAAGCCTCTGCCAGGTCTGATTCACCAGAGAAAGGCTGGTAGACTTGTTAGGAATCTGTCTCTTTATCTACATTTACACTTTCATTCTTCCCACTTCTTTGTAAATAAAAGCTGCTAAAAGTCATTTTGATTTAAGCTATAATATTTTTAAATTGTGACCACATTATTACTTTATAATTCTCATATTTAGCATAAAACCTAAATTTAAACTCTTACAGTGTCCAGAGAAGTATCTGAGCTCACCTATTTTTATTTTTTAACTTTAAAAGATATTTTATTTTCTCAATTATACACAATAATACTTTTTAACATATGTTTTCTGAAATTATAAGATCCAAATTTCCTCCTCTTCCTTCTCTTCCCCTTTTTGGAAATGGTAAGCAATTTGTTCTGGATTATACATGTATTATCATGCAAAACATACTTCCATTTTGGGCATTGTTGAAAGAGAATACTCATATAAAACCAACACCCTAAAATAAAACTAATAAACTGAGGTGAGAAATAGTGTGCTTTGATCTGCATTCCAACTCCAAAAATTCTTTCTCTAAAGGTGAATAGCATTCTTTGTCCTAAGTCCTTCAGAACTGTCTTGGATAATTGTATTGCTTAGAGTAGCCAAGTCTTTCACAGTTAATCATTGCACAATATTGCTATTACTGTATACAATGTTCTCCTGGTTCTACTTTATTTCATTCTGCATCAGTTCATGTAAACTTTTCCAGCTCTTTCTGAAATCATCCTGTTCCTCATTTGTTACAGCACAATAGTTTCCCATCACCATCATATACTACAATTTGTTCAGCCATTCCCCAATGAGGATATCCCCTCAATTTCCAATTCTTTGCCCCCACAAAAAGCTGCTATAAATATTTTTGTATGAGTTAATCCTTTTCCCTTTTTAGTGATCTCTTTGGTATACAAACCCAGTAGTGGTATTACAGGATCAAAAAGTATACACATTATAAAAATAAAAAAGGTGAGACTTTAAAAATAAAGGACAAAACTATGCCAATACAGGTTCAAAACTGTTCAGATACTTTTGATAGATGTAATCAAAAGTATTTTCAGTGATAAAGTGAAGTGAAGCTCATAAATGAATTTCTCTTCAGGGCCAGACTCAAGGATGCTAAAGAGACTCTCGTTATAAAAATAAAATATTTATTGAAATATATAAGGATAAAAGGATTTCTAACTCTAAGGGATTCTAACTCCACCCAAATAAAAACTCCCTGGTTCTGCAAGGAACCACTTCTCCTGTGTTTCACAGGCTACTCTAATCCTTCCTGATCTGACTAACCCAAATTTTTACTATTCTAAATAAAACTACCACTATTATCCTTATAATTCTTAACTTTGCCTTGAAGTTATAAAACTAACAAAGGCTAGCTGATCGAGTCTCAAGAAGAATCAAGTTAGGACTCTGAGCCTTAACAGACTCAGAGTCGAAAACAAAGACCGGGATTTTCTTTGGTCTTCTCAGAGTTAAATCGATCTATAAACAGCAATAGATAGTCAATAGTGTTTCCCAAGTTGGAAAAAGAAAACACTAAACTCCTTCAGATCTTTCCCTCAGACAGTGAGAGAGAGGCAAAGATGTTATCTCCTCCAGCTCTAAGAGAGAGTCCCCATGTATGACTTTGCCAACTGTCAGAGACCAACTGCCACTACCACACCCAGAGAGAGAGTAACTGTCACAGAAAAACACCTACAATTGTCAACATTTGAAATTAACATTCTCTCAGTTCTGCTTCAAACTCCAATTCTTTCTCAAGCCAACTTCTTCCCTTCTTATCTCTACACTAATAAAACTATACTTTTTTTTCTAATATCATCCTTATAACATGAACTCAGATATTCTTGACTGGCATGGGACCTCACCTATTATATCATGATGCTTCTCAAATATAGCTATTTATTTTTTATTTCACCAGTGTTAAGAAGTTCATATTTAAACTCCTCCCCCACCTCAATCAATGAAGATCAGCCACTCCTCAGCAAACTATCATTTTAGAAACCAAATAATCCAGGTAAATTATACAGCTAGCATAAGTCAGAATTGACCTCCTGGCTCTAAGGTCTTTATTTACAACTCCAATACTACTAATAATATTACTTATACATGAAGGAAAATTTTTGTACAGAGGTTTGTACAAAGCTAGGCAGAATAGTGGAGAATTTTCATCATTTATCCTAGAGTGAGTGAGGTATTTACCATTCTGGGAGTTTTCCACCTTTTAATAGTAAATGCCAAATCTGCTTCTTCCAGCTCAAAATTTCATTCTTCTCCTTCACAGTCAGTTCCTTTCAATGATTATCCACAAAACTAACATACCTCAGACCATTCAGATGTGACTTTTGAACAGTAAAAATAGCTTACACCCTCCAAAAAGCCAGGAGGTCAAAAGCCCTCAGTATAAGCCAAAAGGCTTAAGAATAAGATGTTCTGCTGCCTAAGGCCATGTGTACAATCACAATGTGGTTTCTCTTGCTTCCTCCAGCTCCATGCTTGAGGTCTTCTTCTCATGTTTTGCTTGGAGAACAAAAAAAAAAAAATAATAGGGCATTTTGCACCCCAGATTGCAATTCTTTCCTCTGTTATTTTCTTCTGGGCTATTTCATTAAGACTATTTGATTTCTTGATCTGTTCTTATTTCACCATAGCCTGCCACTCCCACACTTTATGTTCTCCCTCCCCATCCCTGGGGGAAAATCCAGAAATTAAGCTTCACAAAAACTCCCAGGTTTTCATAATACCTTAGGGTGGAGCAAAGAAAAGCCCTGTTCAAAGGTTTCCTAAATACAAGGCCAGGAGTTCCTTTCCTTTTGCCACTAAAAGGCTCTGAAAAATGCAAAGGATATTTTTATCTCTCCCTTCTACCACTTCTCTTTTAATTTGTCTATAAAAACTGGAATTTCTACCAACAAATTGGACCCAGAAAACTCCCAAAAATCACACTGAGCATGTTCAGTATATAGACCACAAGTGTTTTTCTTAAGGTTGTATCTAAATATTAGATTTAGGAATCCTAGGGACTTTGGGCCATACTTTAAGGTTCTCTTCCTTGTCCCTTCTCTTTTTTATAATCTTTGTCATCTCTTTCCTCTCCTAATTTCTCCTACCACCTCCTTTCTCTTTTTTTTCCCATCCCTGGCTGTTTTGAGGTCTAGTCTATCTCATTGCAAGAAGATAATGGCACCCTGGATCCTCTGCCAGAGCATCTGTGTTCAAATCCTGCCTCTAACACAAGTTGTGTGACATTATACAAGCTACCTTAGCCAGAAGAGAGGAAACTGAACTGATGCGAGGAATTTTCTCAGAATTATGCACCTCAAGCAATCCATACATCTTATCTGAAAACCGGTCCCATACTGGTCAGTTGTTATTTCCATGTTCCTTTGATTAAAAGCAAATACTTGTTGTTGTTTTTTTTAGATTTCACACAATTATACCTATTTACTCTATCCCTGCCAACTTGGAAAGTCTCTAATTTTTCCTCCAATAAGAAATCAGATTTTGTATTCAGGTTAACTGTTTTCTTTACTTAATGGATTTTATTTGATTAGTTTCTTATAATATTTAAAAATTTGTCTCCCCCTGTATTCAGGGTCCAGTGTCAAAGCTGAGGAGACCTGGTCTCAGTTTGTTGTGAAATTGGAATGCATTGCTTGGAAACTCAAACTTTTGTGTCCTCAGTTATTTCAGATTTCATCTATCACAGCTTCAAGGCTTACAAATCATTTTATATATGTTATTTCATTTGATTGTTATAATAGCTCCATCATATAGATTCTACAAATATTATTATTCTTATTTTGTAGATGGGGAAGCTGACAACTAGAGAGAATTAAATGAGCATCACATAATCACACGACTAAGAAATGTGATAGGTGGTTTTTGATCCCAGGTAATTAGACCCCACATTCAGTGTCTTCCACTACATGAAACTATTCAAGACATCACCCCATGATGTCATTAGTCCTCTTTGAAGTTGAAGAAAACAAAAAAAAGGAAAAAAGAAAATGAAGGAAACACAACTTCTTCTCCCTGTATTCTTCTACATGTACATGTATTTTTCAAACTGAGGCCACACAGATGTCATTGGCTCCTACAATAGAGAGACATAGAAGTATTCTTTGTTTTACTTGTCCTATTGCTGTTTGAGTTTGCACACATTTCACTTCTCTACACGAACAAGTTAGGCAGTTGTCCATAAGACCATTATGGAACATTTAGATATCTTCTTGAGGGACCGCCTAATTGTCTTTGGAAAGTTGTAGAGGAAATAATGGAAAGAAATGCTTATGTGGCCATTCTAGAGATTATGTTCTGCCTAGATTGGTTCTGGGAATTAAGGGCTAAACTCAGAGTCCTCCTCCACCAAATCCCCAGCCAAGCTTCTTTTAACTCTGTCTTAATATTTGGTAAAATTGGGTTCAGAATTGTTAATTCCACAAAAATGTATTCATGACATCTGAGAAACATAATAGTCAAGCCTGTGTTCCAGCAGGTGAGGGGAAGAAAACCTTGGGACCTTCAAAAGAAGGTCTGCTACCTCCTTCTGTTGCTCTCGGGGTTCCAATTCAGTAATTAGATGTGCCACTCTGGACAATTATTAAGCTTCATTATTTTCTTTCACGAATATACCAGTAAATGGCCTTCTAACAGATCCTTATATGTTATAAATGTTTTAAAATCTAAATTTATGATAGAAAAATTATTTTAACTACCAGAAGGCATATATTCTCTGTTGAATTACCTGCTTATGCTTAAGGTTTTTATTTGAAGGCTTTTCCTCCTGAGATCTTTGGTAAATTCAGTCTTATTTGCTTATATTTCCCTTATGCTCACTTTCTGACTTCTTTGATGGCAGTTTCCTTGGGGCCTGGATAACAAAGACATCTCAATCTCCTCTCACACTAAGCAATTCATGTATTAGCATCAATCTTTTCCTTTAATGACTTCTTGGGAAATAGAACTGGCTCCATTTGGATTGTTAAACTCTTTACCTGTTTTACCAGTTCCCTCTCTTCCTCAGTTCTCTGGCTGAGTTTTAAGAAAAAACACAACTGTCCTGGTATCCCTGCTGGAGCAAGATTCTGCCTTGTGGATTTCCAAGGCACTGGGAGGAAGAAGAGGGAGAATTGAGTTTTGTTTCAAGTCCATGTGTCAGTTTGTGTAGCCCTGGGGTGGGGATGATAAGTGAGGATTTTAGGAGTGAGGGAATGACCTTTTCTGCTGTTGACTGAATTGGTACCTCATTAAGGTTCTTGGTGTCTTAAATCATGAAGATAGCTGAAACTATTTTTTTTGTCATAGTTCTTATTTTTGAGACATTTGAGAAGTCATGAGGACTGGAGAAAACAGCGAATTCTTCATCTTGGTAGTCACATGGTCAGCACAATTTTTTTAACCCTTGCCTTCTGTCTTAGAATCAATACTAAGTATTGGTTCCAAAGCAGAAGAGTGGTAATGGCTAGGCAATAGGGATCAAGTGACTTGCCCCAGAGTCACAGAGCCAGGAAGTATCTGAGGTCAAATTTGAATTCAGGACTTTCATTCTCCAAGCCTGGCTATCTATCAATTGAACCACCTCACTGCCACCATCTGTACAATTTTCAATAATCATTTCTTACATTTTACATTCTATGTTCTTTCCCTCTCTTCCATTCCTTCCCCTCCAACAGCAGGTTATATGAAATAGGTTATACATGGGTTATCATACAATATATATATTTCCATGTTCTTCATGTTGTGAAACAAGACACATACCTATTACATTAAAGAAAAATTCAAAGAAAAAATAAAGTGAAGAATGGTATGCTTCAATCTGTAGTTAGATTCCATCCATTCCTTCAATGGTGTTGGATAGTCTTTTTTCATCATAAGTTCCTTGGAGTTGTCCTGGATCATTTTATCATTGTTGATAAAATGTCATTCATAGTTGATCATCATACACTATTGTTGTTATCATGTACACTATTCTCCTGGTTCTACTCAATTCACTTTACATCACTTCATTTTAAGTCTTTTAAGTGTTTTTTTGTGATCATCCTGTGATCATCACTATAGTGATATGTCATATATTACAACTTATTCAACCATTCCTCAATTGATGGACATCCCTTGTTGTGCATTTCTCTAACTAATAGTGATTTGGAGAATTTTTTCATATGGCTAAAGATAGTTTTAATTTCTTCATCTGAAAATTATCTATTTCTGTCCTTTGACCATTTGCCAATTGGGGGATTGTTTTGTATATTTATAAAGTTGACTCAGTTCTCTATATATTTGAGAAATGAAGCTTTTGTCAGAGATACTTGCTACAAAGATTTCCCAGTTTGTTGTTTACCTTCTAATCTTGGTTGTATTGGTTTTGTTTGTGCAAGTCCTTTTTAATTTAATGTAGTCATGTAAAACCCAGTGGAATTGTGTGTCAGCTATGGGAGGGGGGAGGAGGAGAAGGGGAGGGGAAGAACATGAATCAGTAACCATGGAAAAATTTTCTTAATCAATAAAAATATTTTTAAAAGAAAAAATTAAATTAAATTAATTTAATGTAGTCAGAGTTATCTATTTTATAACTTATAGTATTCTCTTTGTCTTGTTTGGACAAAAATTCTTCCCTTAACCACGGGTCTGATAGGTAAACTATTTTGTGTTCCCCTTGTTTATTTATGGTAAACCCCCTTATTTCTAAATCATGCATTCATTTTGACTATTTTAGTATATGTTATGAGGTGTTTATCTGTTTCTAGTATCTGGTTTTCCAGTTTTCCCAGCAGATTTTGTCAAATACTGAATTCCTCTTCCAAAAGCTTGGATCTTTGAGTTTGTCAAGCACTAGGCTACCATCACATTAATTCTCAACTGTCATCAATCATTGCTTAATTCAACCTTGGATTTTCTTGTTAAACCCAGGCTTGAATATTCCACTCTTTTAAGTTCCTTGCCTTGGAACCAAAAAGTCTTACTTTGAAACGTGGTTCCATTGTTTCAACCTCTTTATCAGATGTCCCCAGCCAAATGGGTGGATGAGAGCAATTTATTCCAGTGGCCGTAAAAGTGACTGAAGCAGGCTCTGTGGAATGCCTCTCGTGTTATCAGACATCAAAAACTCCAAGGTCATCCACTGCATCCCAGACCATCGCCAGTCTGGACTTTCGTTTTGCCACCAGACTTTGATGACCTAGACAGTGAGTCTGATGACTTTGTGCAAGTCTGCCTCACTTAAATCCAATTCAAGTGCAAGTCATGGCATCACCCACTGGTTAGCTTCTGAATCAAAGGACAAACGTCAGCAATCTGGTGTCAGAAGTCTTATATGAAGCTTTTTAAAAAATTCCCCTAAAAAGATATCTACTGACCTATTTAGACTTATTCAAAAGGCAAACATTTGAGTGTCGAGTGAGTTAATTTTTAAACTTCCTTTCAATAGTGTATTTAACTTTTCCTAATGATGCCTCTGCTGTCCTAGCTGCTTCTCTCTCCACCCAAGGACAGAAGTAAAAAAAGAAACAATTACTTCACAGCCTGATCATGTTGGTTTCATCATGCTGTTGGTGATGGGATGGGATTGGGGACAATCAGAAGGGAGTGATTTTCCTGTCTTAAAGGAGAGGACTCTCTGCTCTCCAGCAATAGTTCCCTGCCCTTTAGAGAGCTTATGTTGCTCCTATTTTTAAAACAATGGTCTCCTTGGCAACTGTGTTTAACTCACAGGATTTGTTCTGCTCCAGCTAGCCAGAGCAACTTAAAAGAAACAAACACACTGGAACGGAACAAGGTTTTTTGGGAACAGAGAAAGGGACTTTGCCACACCCATGGCTATTCCTGTTGGGTTCTGTGAGGATGGGTGGGGAGGGGGGATTCCTGTACACTGCCACTAACAGCTCTCAGGGGTGGGAATTAGACCCTGCAAAATTAGGGAAAGATGCCAAGTGGGATTCAAAACCAGGACAGCATTTCCCCAAGATCCTGGAAGGGATGGGTTTTGCCCACAAATCTTCCTTCATAAATAAGGAAAACACCCATTTACTAATGCTACTTCACCACACCTCACCCTTGGCTTTGAGATTGTCATCCTTGAAGCAAAAGTGATGTGTTATCTTTAGGTATAGCTGTCACTCCTTACTGTTAGTCATGTCCCACTCTTCATGACCCAATTTGAGGTTTTCTTGGCAAAGAAACCAGGGTGTTTGCTTTTATTCCTTCTTCAGCTCGTTTGACAGATGAGGGAACTAAGGCAAACAGAGTTAAATGACTTACCCAGGATTAGACATCTAGTAAATATCTGATACCAGATTTGAACTCAGGAAAATGAGTCAAGGCCTGACTTCAGATCTGGTACTCTATCCACTGCACCCCCTAGCTGTCTGTAGCATCCATTCCACTTTGGATGTTTGCTTGTTCAAGCCTTTTTTTTATACCATTTGTTTGAATTGCCCACCAATTGTGGAAAACCTGTGCTTTCTCCATCTTTTTAAATCTCTCCTCTTTCTGACTCCAAGCTCAGATGCCCTCTATCTTAAAAAACAAAAGCAAACAAAGAACTTGGCTTGGCCAAAGCAGTACTCAGGAGAAAATTTATATCCCTGAGTGCCTAGATCAACAAAAAAGAGAAAGAGATCAACAAATTGGGCATGCAACAAAAACTTGGCTTAATCCTGCTGCCCCTTTTCTTCCTACTGTTCTCCTTCCTCACTGATCAGCTTCTCAAACCAATGCAGGTACCTCAATTGCCTCCATTTCTTCTTTATCTATGATCTCTCTTAACTCTTTGTCCTCAGTTTTCCCTCCTCACCACTTTGATTCTTAAAAATCAATAAGTTTCCTGTTGTCAAAACTATTTTCCCTCTCAGATCTCATTTTCTTGACTTCTTGACATTGTTGTCTATCTCCTTCTTCTTCAAACTCTTCTAATGCATCTGACTTTTCTCCTATCTCTATTTTGACTATTTTAATTAATTGTGGTTATTGCACAAGGTTAATTCCTTGAACCTCCTTTGCTCCTTAGTTAAAATTATACTTCCTTGAGTTTGTGTCATAATCCACTTCACTAACTTAAATGTAAGCTTCTTAAGGGTGAAGGAGAATGAGACAACTCAGGGTAAGGACAGGTGAAAAGAGAATCGTTTTATCCAGACACTCAGTAGAGTTCAACAATGAGCTAAGCTTGGAAAGAACATAAGGATTCTGAAAGGCAGAAAGGATATGATCACTTTGCATCCTATCACATCCTATCTATTGTTGAAGGTCCTTCTCAAATCACTTTACTAAGAAATATTTGTTAAGCTCCTACTATGTCCCAGGCATTATGCTAGACACTAAAGATACAAAGGCAAGACTTAACTCTTTCATGACTACTGTTGTCTTCACTGAAGTTCCTTTCCAATAAAATCCTAAAGCACTTTCAGTTAGGACCAGATAACAACATTTAATTAAAGTTCAGTGGAAGTCATAATTATAGCTCATTATTGCACCTAGTTAATTACATATTGTCACATGTTGTTTAATATTGCCTTTTTTATGGAAACATAATTCTTCTTTCACAGCAGAGCTGTAGGGACTCCCAGGATAGAATATTGTATACATTGTAAGATAAATATAAAAAGGACCAATAACATATGCTCTAAATTAAGTGATTTCATTTATTTAGTCTTGCATTCCAAAGTAGCCTTTAAGCTCATGGAGGTCAGGGGTCTTTTCTTATGCATCTGCATCTCTTCCCCACTTTAGTATCTAGTACAGAGCTGACTATATAGTGGGCATTGAAAAATATATATATATATATCCCTCTTCAATTAAAAAACACATAATATATAGTTATTATGCTCAAGGCACTGGATGAGGTACTTTTCAACACTGATATTCTAAGTGCTGCTATGGAGTTGTGAATCATGGGAACCCTGTGATCTCAGGAGAGTTAAAATAACAAAATCTGAAGTACAATCAAAAGAGGTCTGTTATCATTGAAGTGATCAGAAAAATAGCTGGTATGGTCATACAGTGAGAATGTGAGATAAAAAACAACAACCTAAGTGCTACATTACTTTTTGTGGTTCAATTGTTTCAGTCATATCTGACTCTTTGTGGGGTTTTCTTGTCAAAGGTACTGGAGTGGTCTGTCATTTCCTTCTCCGGCTCATTTTGCAAATGAGGAAACTAAGGCAAACAAGGTTAGGTGACTTATCTAGGGTCACAAAGCTAGTAAGTGTCTGAGGCCAGACTTGAATTCAGAAAACTGAATCTTCATAGGGTCCAAGGTCTTTCCACTGAACCACCTACTTGACTTAGTACATTGGTACCCGTGAGCTATTAAAAGGACCAGAGGGAAGCCTCTAGTATGTTGGATAGGTCTTATATAGATGATTTCAGGAAAAACATGCACAGGAATCATAAGAAGGCATTGATACAACCTGAATCAGTGGATGGTATACACCCACTGGAAGGCTCAGAACTCCATCAAAATGTAATGGCAAATGTCTCTCTCTTTTTTTTCTTTTTATTTTGCAGATTTGGTCTCCCTAGTACCTTTATCTGGGTCACTGAATCCAGTAATATTTTAATGGGTGGCCAATCCTGCTAGATCGCATGCCCTAGTGGATATTTCACAGGATAAAAGATTCCAGCAAGTTTATCAGGACTGCCTGCCACCAGAGAGGAATTCTTTAGGGGATTGTCTATTTATATCAGATTCCAGAAACTAACATTGAACAGCCTTCTCTATTTTGCCATTCTTCCCCTCTACTTGTATCTCTCCCCTTCTATATTTTATGCTTAAAGATGAATTCTCATATCCTGGATTTGACTCCAGGGAAACTTTAATATATGCCCTTGAGCAATAATGCAGTGCTGTGGATACTTAATAAATCTTTGTTGACTGCCTGATCCAATGGGGAAAACTCTGCTGGGATGGGGGTTAGAAAGGCACATTCCCTCTAGGACCAGTTGTCCTCAGGGGAAGTCATCTGGGTCTGCCTACCTGGGTCAATGATACTGCTTAGCCCCAGGGTAATTCACAGAGCTCCCTATTTTGTCACATAGCTATATGAGACTTCCTGCTCCACTAGTCAGGATGGGCATATCATTTTATGTAAGCAATTAGTTACTAATTTGTTATGCTCATGCTTCTTCGCAACACAGATGTACCAATTCCAATATTTTCAGATGACCCCTGATTTTCTTTTAGCTATTTCTCTTTGGCCATTAAAAAAAAAAAAAACAACCCAACTACTAAATAGCATATGATCATCTAGAGAAATCAATACTCCCTTCAGCCATATTAAATTTTTTAGCCCTATTATATTTTCACTCTATTAGGCAAATTGACAACAGTTGCACCCCATTTTCCAGTTAAGATGATAGGGCTTAAAGTTTAGAAACAAGGAAAGTTTTTAAAGTCTTCTTATTCCTTCTAAAGCAATCATTTAAAAAATGTTCTTTACGAAGTGACCTCAAAAGCAAAGATCTTTAAGAGAAAGGTGAAACAGAAAAATTAAATTTAGAAAAAGATTATTTTTGACAGCTGGATCTTATATCATTTGACTCTGATTTAATTATGATTTTGGAACCCAAATCCAACCTAGAAGGGGGGGAGGGGGGTGGAATCCGTCTGGAATATCCTGAGGCCTTTAATGCAAATGAAGTTTATATAGACTTCATTTTTTGAGCACTTCTAGTAATATCTCTGTTTTGACTAATTTTAAACACACAGTCATTGAAGCTTCATACTAAAATGTATTTATTTATTTATTTTAATGACCAAGTGAAATGGTAGAATTTGAAAAAGAATTATAATTTAAAAGTATAATGATCCAACTCTAAATATTAAAAGTGAAAAAGAAGAGGCCAGGTTTTCTAGTTTATGAAAACAAGTTAACAGGAGAAAGAATTGTAATAAAAATAAAAATAAGGAAATAAATTTAAGTATCTTTTCCAGGAATTGAAATACAACCTTTCCAAGATATGGAAAGGATTTCTCCATCTAATGGAAAAGCGGTGATCCATAGCATTACCTACTTTGTGAACTTGAGGAAATAGCTCTAATTTATTTTAATGTACCATGTAATCTGGCACATTTCCCATATTGTTCATTGATGTTAACTATACAATTCAAAGAAAAACTTGGACTGATGTTTAGAATGTCATCTGGATACAACCTTTTGGTATTTCCAAACTCACCTCAGTTATCTGTTTTTCTTTTTCCTTTTTCCTATTGATTCTATAAAACAGAGCCAATGATAATAAATTCAGAATTGAAAACTAATGAAGACATAAGAAACTAGACTAGTTTCACAGCATACAAAGACCACCGTTTCCCTTTTATTTCAAGGAAGGCCTTTGGATAGTTGAAAGAAAGTTTTGTGAGGAAAGGAGAGTCTATTCCTCTTAGATTGGGGAGAGGTGAGGGTTGGAATTTTTTTTCACATTGAATGGCTTACTTTCTAATCAAGGCTTTCCTTTAAAAATTTTTCTGCCTTGCCTTTTCCATTCATATAATTTTTAAAAAATATTTTACCAATTATCTGTAGTAAAAATTTTCCACACAAGTTTTCTGAAGTTATAAGATCCAAACTGTCTCCCTCCTTTCTTTCCCTTCCCTTTCCTGGAGCTGGTAAACAATTTGATCTGGGCTATACACGTATTATCAGGCAAAACCTATTTCCATATTGTTCATTGTAAGAGAACGTTCACATAAAATCAAAACCTCAAGAAAAACTAAAGTGAAAAATCGTATGCTTTGATCTACATTTTGACCCCAACAGTTCTTTCTCTGGAGGTGGATTGCATTCTTTGTCATAAGCCCGTCTCATATTCTTTTTAAACCTCTACTCTCTCTACATTTGGTTGGCTTCTTCTCTGTCTGCTGCCCTGTGTTAAGGAGTTCTGTAGCTTCATTTCCTCTCTCTAGTGCCAGAGATACAGCTGATAGGATTCTATCTTTATCAGACGGTCATTTTAAATAAATGAATTCTGGTTTTGCTTATATACAGCTTTCCCTAAGGGTAATCAAAACTGTCAAGGTTCACCTGATCCTCTTCAACCCCATGGGTAGTGTATGTGTTGAGAAAGAGAATCATGGAAAAGCAATTTAGGTGGTATTCCATAAAATAGCATAGTAGGAAGAATTCTGGCTTGGGAGTCAGAGTCTGGATTCAAATACTACCCTTTACTACCTGTGTGACCTTAGGCAAGTCATTTATAAAATAGAAAGTGGGAGTGTATTCTAAAGAATTAAATGACATAATCTAGGTAAAATACTTTGCAACCTTTAAAGTGTTATATAAATGTGAGCTTTATTTATTATGATATCTGAAGTTCCTTCTGTCTTTAAATCTACAATCAGACAAAGAATAAAACTATTATCGCAGGTTATTGTGGCAATAATGGCAAAAAGGACCACAATATCGAGAGTTGAGAGACTGGGTTGATGAAATTTGGTTCTGAGAACCTGAGAGAAGCACATTAGTGAACCCAACCAAAGTGAGCCCAGGGCTCATCCAATCTCCAAGTGTGTACTTGGAGGTCTACTCAATAACAAGAAGACTTCTGTTTTCTTAGTATACAAATTACAATGCCCACATTTAGACATTCCTGATTTAACTTTTATTCCACAAGGCTTTAAAGAATGCACTAGCCACAGAGAAGCGGGCCCAACACAGATGATCTTTTGCTATCATTGGCCACTTTTCACCCCACTTGCATGCTAATTCAGGTTTCCTGGCGGGCACATATGTGGCCTCCTGCCCTTGCAGAGGACCAGCAACCTTGAGCAGAGTTAACATATCTGGTGGCTCATTCTCTGTTCTTCTATTCTTGTCCCAAACCAGAGAATCTCTGCTTGCCCATTGTCATGATTGGAGATTTACCAGTGCCACAGTTGACTGTGGAAATATTGAGTTTGAATATGATTAGTTCCTTGAGCTATTGCTTCCCCATTGTCATGATCATGATTCCAGATCTATTGGTGCNGTTCCTTGAGCTATTGCTTCCCCATTGTCATGATCATGATTCCAGATCTATTGGTGCCATGATTGATTATGGAAAGGTTGAGTTTGAATATGATTGGTTTCTTGAGCTATTGCTTTCCCATTGTCATGATTCCAGACCTATTAGTGCCCTAATTGGTTATGGAAAGGTTGGGTTTGAGTATGATTGGTTCCTTGAATTATTTCATATTTATCATGTATAATATCTGTATACACATGTGTGCATATGTCTCACAGTTCCCCCTTATCAAATAATTCAGCAGGGAGGAGTCTGACCTATCAAGCTCTAAGTATGCTAGATTATGTAAGATTCAAATATTTTTTCCTCCTGGAGAGTCTCTCAAATTTGAGTTCACTTTTGAGGTTACATAAGATACAGATATGCTTGGAAAAAGAGAGAGACAACATAGTGTACTGTTAGAGATGTCAAACATGCTGTGTAAGCTGCATATGTCCTACATACTCCCAACTGTAGTCCGAACCAGCTTAAAACGTAATTAAGAAATATTTAACAAAATAAATAAAAATAACAACAAAACATAGATAATAATACATTTGAAAACTAAGTAATATGGAGCCTACCAGGATTCATATGGAAGGATTAGTGGCACCTTTTCCCATTTGTATTTAAGACCATTGGTGAGGTGGATAGAGCTTTGGAGTTGGGAGTTGGGAACACCCAAGTTCTAATATTGCCTCAGATAACTACTAGTTGTGAGACCCTGGAAAAAATCACTTAATCTCTCTTGGCCTTTTTCCCTATCTATAAAATGGGGATAATAATATTGTTTCCTCATAGGATAGCTGTAAGAACCAAAGGAATTCATGTGTGTAAGGCATTTTGCAAACTTTAAAGCACTGCATAAATAATGAAGAACAATTGGTCATCTAGGTCATTATTAGTCCTCTTGTCACCCCCTCTTCCCAACCTAATCTTAGCTATATAATACCTATGTGCCAGTCTTGGCTCTGCCAGTCACTTGCTGTGGACCTTGGACAAGTTACTTAACTTCTCTGTTCCTTAATTTCCATACCTCAGAATGATCAAATTTTGGAAGGATAATCTCTAAAACCCCTTGCAGAAATAAGAGTATATGGCTTGATGTCAAATAGAAGACCTATGAATGAAGACAAATTTATAGTGATGATTATTGAAAAGCCAAAATGGCATCCTCTCTATAGAAAAAATCAATCAGGAAACATTCATTAGATACCCATGTGCTGGTACTTTGGGTACTTTGAACAATGAGGTGGATAGTGAATACGGCAGCAGTCCTGGAATGAGGAAGATTTGAGTTAAATCCAGATATGTAAGAGCTTTTTGACCTTGAATAAGTCACTTAGCCCTGTTCACCCTCAGTTTCTTCATCTGTAAAAGTGAGCTGGAGAAGGAAATGGCAAACCACTCCAGTATTTTTGACAAGAAAATCCAAAATGGGGTCACAATTAATCAGACATGACAGAAATGACTCAACAAAAGCTGGTACTTTAGGGATACAAAACCAAAAATGATACATGGTGCCTTGGGATTTGGTATAGGAGGTGAACTTGGAGCTAATTTTTGAAGGAGGCTAGAGGCACAACTTGTGCAGAAGCATGGATATAGGAATAATATGTGATATATAAGGAGTCATGAGAAGGACAGTTTGGCTGGAAAAATGTATGAGCCTGAAAAGGTTCTCTGGAGCTAGGTCGCAAAGACTTTAAATACTGAATGAAAGAGTTTTATTTCATGCTAGAGGTGACTGAGAACCCTTGGAGTTCATGGAGCAGGGTTAAACTAGAGCTTTAGGTATATTACTTACAGCTATATGTAGGATTGGCAAATGGAGAAGCTTGAGTTAAGTAGACCAACAATTGATTAGGAGAAATGATTTTTGAAAAAACAATATGGCAGTCTTTCTACAGAATAAGGATTTCAATTAAAATAAAATACTTGTGGTCACAAGCAAGACTAGATGGCAATCTTTTAGTCAATCAATAATCAATAAGTGTATATCTTTCAAATGAGTACTTGATAATAGTCTGTTTAGTTTTTTCAGCATCAGATAAGTCTTCCTGACTCCAGGTCTGGTACTCTATCCACTTCACCACCTACCTGCCTGATTTCTCTTTTAGTCTTTGCTTTAAAGGATGGCTGTTTGAAGGATGGATGACTCTTTTGATAAAGCATAAAGGTGTTTTAAGAGCTGGCTTTTTTGATGGAGTAAAATGGTGATTTTTTTAAACAAAAGATAATTTTTTTTCTAAAGAATGAAAAAATGTTAGATGTTTCCTTCATACTAAAGTATAAACAACTAATAATTGCTTAAAATATTAACCCTATGAGGATTATTTCCTTGTTTATTCAAAATCCTTAAATGAAAACAATAAAGCTGTAATTATGAGATTTTAACCATTAGCAGGAGGTAAATCAGAAATCTATATGGTTTCCCTTTCCCATAACTCCTAAAATCTCATCTGTAAGCTAGCAGAAATGAACCTTGCTGTTTTCTAGTTCAATTTCCTTTTCAGATCAGAAAATGAGGTCCAAGAGTGTTCTGATTTTCAATCCAGCATCCATTCCTCTGAATCATGCTGTCTTTCTTCCTTTTACCCTCACAGGTAATCATTTTTCCCCCTCTAAAGCTACAACAAAATTGGAACACAGATTTTTTGAGTTTGATAATTTCTATGGCAACAGGCTATACTACTGCAGGCAGCAGTTCAAGACTTCACTGAATAATTTAAAAATAGAAAGGCTAAGATGCAGACATTAACAACTAAATATATAAAGCAGAGAAAAAATAAAATAAAGATGTTGGCCGGATTGTTTTGTAAGAGCTTGATTTCTCAAGTCTCTCCCAAAATAATGTTTTAGAAACTTTAAAAAAAAATCTTTCCAGATTGATCTGTTTACTAAATTTCATAGCAAGAAAGTGCTAGACAGTAGCCACAGTGATGTTTGAAATTATAATTATTATTGTGCTGTCATGTAATTGTCATCATACTTTTCCCCCAAGAGCTCAAAGCAGAATCTTTGAAAAGAACTTTTCAACTACAAAAAAAATGTCATGATCTATTAAGAGAATTTCAAATTTACTGTAGTAGCCCTTGATCTTCTGGCACTTTTTTGTATATTAGCCTAAAGCAGTCTCATTTGGGACTGTTCATTGGGTAATATTGGGTAATATTAACACAATTATATTAGAAGTTGGAAAAAAAGACATAATTAAATCGCCCCAGGATGGTCCATCATGCTATGATATATACCAGTGCCAAATAGAGGAGAGTCTGTCTATTTGATCCTAGAGGAAATATGGGGCAACTGCCTCCAGACTCAGTCCATTTTATTTTTTGACAGCTCTAACTCTTAAGAAATTTTTCTTTACCTGAAATCTCATTTTGCCTCTTGGCAATTTCCACTTATGGCTCCTACTGCTGCCCTTTAGAGCCAAGCAGAGCAAATCTAATTAATCTCTCAGGTTAGAAGCCTTTAAATACTTGAAGATGGCTATCTTGTACCTTCTAAGGCTTTTCTAGCTCATCCTTAGCATCCCCAGGTCTTCAAACTGATCCTCATATGGCATGGACTTAAAGCCTTTTACTTTTTGGATTGATTTCCTCTAGATGTTTTTGAAGCATCTTATCAATGTTCTTTCTAAAATGTGGTATGCAGTTATAGTTTGAACAGTGCGCAGTACTATGGGGCTATCATAGCCTGGGGCTATGCCCCTTTTAAGGAAATCCAAGGTTGCTTTAGCATTTTTGACTGCCATTGACTTCTACTGAGCTTGCCATCCCTATCTTTTTCAGATAAATTGTTGTTTCCCTCTCCTCCCACCCCCCCCCAGATAAATCATGCCTCTCCTATCTTGTGAAATCAATTTTAGCCCATTTATGAAACTTTCTATTTGCCCCTTCTTCACTTTTACTTTGCTGTTTCTAGCCTGACAAGAGCTTTATGGATCCTCATTCTCTCCTCTACTGAGCTGCCTATTTCTCCCAGTTTTTTATCATTTGTAAATCTGATAACGATGTTCAGCATGTCTTATCCAAGTTGTGCTTGAAGTAGGTGACTCAGGGATTAGTCAGACCTAGAGATGGGAGATCCTGGGTTCAAATCTGGCCTCAAACTTGGCAAGTCATTTAATCCCAATTGTCTAGCTCTTATCACTCACTCTTTCTGCCTTGGAACCAATACTTAGTATTGATTCTAAAATGGAAGAAAGAGAATAAAATAAAAGAAAATGACTATAGGACTTTGTTAATTTTGTCCAAGACAACATTTGCTTTTATATATGTCTGCCATATCATATTGTTGACTCTTACTGGTTTCTAGGGCAGTTGATAGGACACTGAGCCATGAATCAGGAAGACCTGAGTTCTAATCCAGCCTCAGGGACTTACTACTTGTTTGACTCTGGGCAAGTCACTTAACTTCAGTTTACCTCAGTTTCCTTTTCTGTAAAGTGGTTATAATAATAGCACCAATTTCCCAAGGTTGTTGTGAGGATAAAATGAGGCATTATAAAGCCTCTAGCATAAGGTAGTATATAAATGCTTATTCTCTTGTAGTCTAATAAAACCCTCAGATCTTTTTCACATGAACTGTTGTCTAGCCAGACCTCATCTTCTAAGCCTAAACACCTCCAGGCACTGTTGGATAACCATTTGCTGCCACTGTCCCCTCTTTATTTGGGCATCCAACTGGGGGGTGGGTTAGGAGAATGGTTAGGAAGGATATGAGAAAAGGGTTGCTAAAGATAGCAGTGAGACATTCATTTTCTTTCTCTTAAAGGATAATCTTAAAATTCTCCTTCATGAAAGGAAAGAAGGGCTGAAGGGAGGGAGCATTGACTAAGCATCTTCTGGTTGCTTAACGTGCCAGACACTGTACCAAGCACTTTACATATATTATCTCATTTGATCCCCATAACTATCCTGTAAGGGAGATGCCGTTATCATCCCAATTTTACAGTTGAGCCGTGGGAATTGAGTGAATTGCACTGATTCCATGTTGTGACTTAATTTTGAATCTAGCTCAGTTCCCTTTCTATTCAATTATGGGTCTGGTCTGATTTCTGTCTATGAGAAAATTTTATTCAGTTATGGAAATTGTGAGAAAACATTATTGCAGTGTTTCAAACTAGCCCTGCCTGGCTGGGAAACTGGACCACCTCTTGTTGCTTAGAGACCCTTACCCAAGGATCTAGGCTATGCTAACCAGAAACTCATTGATACAAGATATTTCCTCACAATTATACATCTCAAGAAACCCATATGTCTCATCTGAAATCTGACCTGGAATATTAGTCAATGAGTTATTGTTATTGTTTCTATATTCCTTTGAATAAGACACGAAGGGGAGGGGACACCTCTTTCTGCTTTCAAGGAATTGTACCTATTCCGTCTTTCTCTCTCAAATTGGAAAGTTCCTTATCTTTCCTCCAATTAGAAATGAGATTATCTAATTTTGTATCCTGGTTGTTTTCTTTTAATTAATTGGTCTTATTTGAGTGATTGTTTTTAACACATAAAAACCTGTCTTACTCTGTATTCGGGGTCTTTGGACTGACTGGGGAAATCCATTGATCCATTTATTATGCCTGTTTTTGTGAATAAATCATATAACTTGGATTGCTTTCTTGGTTATTATCCACCAGCACAAAAGAAACTGAGGCAAACGGTGTCTTGCCCAGGTTCATACAGATTAAGTGCCTGAGGCCAGATTTCGACTTGGGTCCTCTTTTTTGTCAGTTGAAGGAATCAAGCCCTCATTTATTTTCTCCTTTCTAATTCCCTCCTTTTTTATTTGTTAATATGTTATTTTTAACTCAATTACATGAAAAAAACAATTTTAAACCTTCATTTTCTTTAAGTTTGAGCCAAATTCTTACCCTCTTAACTTCCCTATTCTCTCCCCTCCCTAAGCCAACAAGCATGTATAATTTTACACGTATAATAGTGTAAAAAATCTTTCCTTTTGTGAAAAAGAACTCAAACAAAAGAAAAGTGAAGAAAAAAGTGAAATATAGTATGTCTCTGTCTGCATTCAGACTCCATCAGCTCTTTCTCTGGAGGAAGATAGCATTTTCCATTATGAATCCTTAAGGATTTTCTTGGATCACTATATTGCCAGGAATAGCTAAGTCATTTATATATGTTCATTATATAATATTTTTGTTCATTTGTGCAGTGTTCTCCTGGTTCTGCTCATGTATCTGCATCAGTTCATGTAGGCCTTTCCAGGCCTTTCATAAATCATTTTCCACATAATTTCTTACAGCACAATAGTATTCCAGGGCAATCATATACCCAGCTTGTTAAGCCATTCACCAATTGATGGACATCACCTTAGTTTCCAGTTGTTTGTCACCACAAAAAAAGCTACTACAAATATTTTTACACAAATAGATCTTTTTCCCCTTTAAAAAATCTCTTTGGAATACAGATCTAGTAGTATTGGGCATAATTCCAAATCTCTCTCCAGAAGGGTTGGATCAGTTTATAACTCCACCAGCAGTGTATTAGTGTAACCATTTTTGCCACATCCCTTCTATTTATTATTTTCCTTTTCTGTCTTATTAGCCAATCTTGAAAAATGTGAAGTGGTACTGTAATGGGGAAAAGAGAAAACTTAAGATAAGGTAGAATTATGGAATGTCCATGAAGTCCAAGATTTCTTCAAGCTGTTGTCTATTCTACCTTAAGTTTCCTCTTTTCCCCATTACAGTTCCTCAGAGTTGTTTTAACTTGCATTTTTCTAATCAAGAGTTACTTAGAGCATTTTTTCATGTGATTATATATAATCTTGATTTCTTCATCAGACCTAGGTTTTCTTGACTCCAGATTTGATGCTCTATTCACTGAGTCACCCAGCTGTTTATTAGTTTTATATCCAGTATATCTTTAGCCATCTCTAAGTCACGTTCTCTTTCAGCAAAATGAAAAGATAATTAGACTAAAATTCTAGTTAGAATACCTGAGTTCCAACTTCCGTTCTCAGAACAATTACTGAAGTGACCTTGGGTAAATCATTTGGAACTCAGTTTCCCAATATGTAAAGGAAGAATTTTGGCTATATAATCTCTAAGATCCTTCTCAGTTCCAGCTGTCTATACACTGCAGGAATATAAATTATTGGCAAAGGTTTGACTCAAGGTAAGGCTATTCTTTACTAGATTAAAATATAGCCCACATTTTTATTGAGTCTTTTGATAAATTCCTACTCTTGGTAGTCATAGATGTGTTTCAAATCATTCCTTTTCTATTCAAGTTATAACAATCATTGCAACCAACAAACATTTTTCACATACCATGGTGGCATCACTGATTTTTACTAGGACATTACATATGGACTTAACTATTTTCCTGGGTGGTACTAAATTTATGCTGTGTTCTTTGAACTCTTTAAACATAGTATAGTGAATACAAAGCTAGACTTGGACCCAGGATGATCTGAGTTCAAATCCTGCCTTAGACATTTATTAACAAGTCACTCACCCTTTCAAGGTCTGTTTTCTCATCTGTTAAATAATAGGGTTGGATTCAATGACTTCTAAGGTTCCTTACAACTCTATATCTATAATCCTATGAATATTTAGGAAAAGGTCAGCTAGAGCTTAGGGTCAGGACATATCAGCTCATCTATGACATTATAACTATATATATGTGTGTGTGTGTGTCCTTAATATTCCATAGTACTTACCTTAAGATAACTCTCTTGAATAGGTAGGACAAATATTATTTTCATTTGAAAAATTATGAAACTAGGGATCACATGGAAATAAAGTGATTAGCCCAAGGTTATTTAGCCAATAAGATCTGAAATCAGATCTTCTGACTATACCCATGTTATAACCTCAAATTCCCCTCTCAAAATCTAGTAATGGCACTTTTTACCCAAGGCTCATCTGAATATTAACTCTTCCCTCAATTCCATGAAAAACTGAACATGATTCTTTTTTCTTTTCAAATTCTCATCCCTCATCTTGCAGTCTAGAATAAAATGACCTTTGTTTAACCATGTACAATTCTATTAGACAAATCATTTCCACAAAAAGTTATGTTATTTTTCGGCTATCATTTGTATAGATAGCCAAGAAATGTCTTGAGACGTTTAACTGCCACTTGTGTTATTTGGTAAGATTGGAAAGTAACTACTGGGAACTGCCATGTAATATTCTTTCAGTAATATTGCCAAAGTATTTCCAATAAATTTGCATCATGACATAATAACACCACCACCCCTTTTTTAAATCCCATTTCAAGCTGCTCAGAGAAATTAAATTCTTTAACTCTCAAGTACAGGACATAAAATTAATCCAGTTTTTTTGTCCAAAATTGTGGCAAGCATCAATGGAACACTCATTAGTCATTTGCTCAAAAGCATTACAGAGCTTGGAACTAAAGAGAAGATATTTGTCATTTTAAAAATTGTTGTTAATTATTTAATATATATATTTTTAAAAGGCTTATAATTGGTCCCACAGCCTACATTAAATGAATCTAGGCAAGTCAATCTTAATGGACAATAGGAGGCAAGGAAAAGATGTATGACTCTTGTTGACAATATTGCTATCAGCACAGAAGAGATGCTATTAACTTTCATATTTGCAGCCAATGCAAGTAACCAAAGAGCATAATGTAATTGTTTCTGACTTGCAGTGCTTAAAATAGCATTTCTAATTTGTAACACTAATTGGTATATCATTTAAGCTGTACCAAATGATTGAGTTTTATGAAAAAAGAAAAAAGTCTCAATTTCACATAATTTGAATGCTAAAAGTCTTGCATATTTTCTTAAAAGGTGGAATTTCCTTTGAATAGCACACTGATTTTCATATCCTTGAATATTATACTTGTTAGATATTTATCATGAATAGAGCACTGTATAACTGAACCTTTAAGCAAATATTATCTCATTTTACTGTAAAAATTCAAACCCCATGCATTATTACTTAAGATCACAGAATTTGTTCCAGGGGAATCATCCTTTTGCCCCCACAAAGGATTGTACTTTATCCTATCCCAGGACAATTGTCTGCTCTAGTCTTATACCTCTCCAAAAAGGGGAACAAGTGTGTTTGTCTTCCTTCCCTAGATAATTACCATAATTCTATACTTCCCTTTGGTTATGGTAACTTGGTCTTTAAGTGCATTTGAGTCAACTCAGAATTCCTTTTCACATTTTTTACCAAACTATCAGTTAATTTAAGCATTTAACAGGTTAATTTAAGCATTGAAGCTATTGCTATATTTTCTAATATCTACAAAGTCCTTTTTTTCTTCTACTCTTTCAAAATTTTAACTTTGAGGTTCATAGAATCATAGATATAGGACTGGATGGAACTTTAGAAGGTCATCTAATCCAACATCCTTATTTTATGGAAAAGGAAACTGAAAGACAGGTTAAATGAATTGCATACTCCTTCACTCAGTCCCACCCCCACCCCCACACAATAAACTCCAATTCCTCCCTATCACTTCCAAAATAAAATATAAAGTATTCTGTTTGGCATTCAAAGCCCCTCATAACTTGTTGCCCTTCTGGCCTTTTCCAGTTTTCTTACATTTTTTAAACTCAATTTATTTTTTGGTTGTTCCACTAAAGTTCCCAGGTATCTCTCTCCCTCCCTCCCCTTCTGTACATCTTAAACCACCTCTCATCCAGTGACACAGACCTCCTTGCTGTTCTTCAAACAAGACACTTCCCTCCAACTCCAGGCATTTCCATTGTCCCTACCCCAACTCCATTCCTTGAATGCCCTCCCTCTGCACCTCTGCTGTCCACTTTCCTGGGCTTCTCATCTAAAATCTCACCTCCCATAAGAAATATTTCCTGCGGGAGTCTGGCTCTCACAGGATTCAGGTGTCCCTTGGCAGATGATGGCATTGGTGAAAGAAGAAAGAAAATGAGAGACAGTTCATGCTTTAACCTGCTGCCAGGCAAAGCAGGAAAACTGCTCTGTTTTGACTCAGAGTGTTTTTATTTTTATACACTTATTGGCTAAACACATTTTCGGCAGGTAGTTTCATTTTCAACATACATCTTTCCTTGTCAATAATGGAATAAGTCATACATTAACTTTTACTAAATTACAAAATTGTTTGATTGACAATCTATAATTATCCTACATTCTTTAATTCAAACAAAGGATGCAAAGCTTTGCAGAAAATGTTTGTGTTTTTCATCATGGGGGTGACTGGGCCCAAGATTACTTCTCTACCCATCCATGAGATAAGAATAATGATTTATTACATTTTACTAATTAAACTAAAGATAGTTATTCTTTACTCTATTCAATTACATAATTAATCAATAGTTATTCATTACACTAACCAATTACACAATTAATCAGATTTAAAAAGATACAATTACCATAACCAGGTCCAAATATTATTCCAATAATAGCCTTTCATTTTTCAGTATTTTTCAAATGTAAGTTGTAATGGGGATAATTTGAGGAAAGGTGTGTGGTACAAGGGAATTTTGAAAGGAGGTTGTCAGGGACTTGCTAGGTGGGTAATCTAGATTACAGGTAGGCTGGAATAAGGAGATTCAGGATATAATAGGGCTGAAGTCAGGAGTACAGCACTGAAAGGAACAAGATCTTCAGGGAGAGGGAGAATTAATCTAAACAGGCAAAGACAGCAGGGCTTATAGACTAGGACTTAGACTTAAACACAAACTGAGGGAAATAGACTGAACTGAAATTAACTACAGGCTTTAGTTAATTTCACAGGAAGGGACTTGTTTTGAAGTTACACCTTCCTTCAAGATGGATACCCGGCTTCCCTTCAAGCCCAGAGTATGTTGGTTCTTTCCCTCTTCTTCCCTCTCTTAATAACTAACTGACAAATTAACTAATAGGTCTGTTGAAACACAAAAGGGTTTATTATCTTTAAGGATGATTTGTCAGGAAAGCGGATTGAGGAAGCCCTAACAGTTGTTCACAGGAACCTCAGGTGGGGGAAGGGAGGCAGAGATGGAGTCTGAGCAAGGTCCTGCCTTAGCTCAACTTTCAAGGTGCTCTTGATGTCTAAAGGGAATAAAATGATGACTAACCAATTTCTTTAGATAAGATACTGTCAAATTATAGTTAAACCCCTCCCAGATTTGAACTACTCTCTAATTTACTCTCCTTATTCACTCCACAGACATATAAGGCAAGGGAAGGAAGGTAGGAAATAATATAGGGAATGAAGATACAAAGGGTTTATCTAAACTAACAATTCTTAAATAAATATTTCAAAGCTAGACTAAATTTCAATTCTACAGATAGGCAAGGAAGCAGCTCAGCTGGTCAGAAACTCTCTCCACGAGATTCCCCAAAACCAACTGACTCCTCTCCCTCAAGATTCCAAACCCCTAACTGATTTCAGAACTCAGCCAAAGCTTGAAAAAACTATCATGACCCCCTCTCTCTGTACTACAAAGTTTGACATGTTCTCTAGGCCATGGGATTAATAAAACATTCCAGTGTAATGGGACGTATCAGCCTTCTCTTGGAAGGCAACTTTCCTATATTTCATCCATTGTCCTCCCTATTTTATCATTCCGGCTCAGGGATCAGGGTAGGCTTGGAAACAGTCCTGGCCTGCTATTATGCAAGTTCCTGTACATGGGAGTGAAAAAACCAAGTACAGTTTTGTTGGGGTTTTAAAATCTTATGAAGTGACTTTTAGGGGAACTTCTGTATTATTACATGTAAGGGTAGGATTTTCCTGGGAGTCTATAGAGGCTCTAGTAACAGCCTTCAGCTATTCTTCTGTGTTTCCCTGGGGTTGAGTAAGGTTATTGATCATTACAATTCCAATAATAAAGTGTATTAGTAAGAAAGAGGTTCACACTGGGGAATGTGAGTGGGTATTTCCATCCTTCATGAGGCTGCCATGCAATCCTTGAGGTTCCACCTGTGACAATGTCAAACAATGTGGATTTTATGTCTCCCAGCAATTTCCGAATCCCCCTTGATATTAGGGTCTTCTCTCTGCTGATGATCTCCTATTTATTCTGTATGTAGCTTGTTTGTACATAGTCATTTTCATGTTCTCTCCTCTGTTAGACCCTGAGCTCCTCCAGAGTAGGGTTTGACTTTTCCTTTTCCTTGTATTCCCTATGCTTAGTTAGCATTGCGCCTGGCACATAGAAGACACTTACTTTAAATGGGACTTACACAAACTTTAAATGAGAAAACCAAGATTCAAACCCAAGTCTTTTCACTCTGAAATGGTAAGACATGAAGTGAGAGCATCTCATTTTCTTCTCTCTTACATAGAGATCTGCCATTAGCTATTATCTCTGGATAAATGCATCTGTATGTAACAAGAGTCTGAAATGTGCTCACCAACTTTGGTTTGGTTTTAGAAGTTAAAATAAAATGGTCATGAGAATCCTATTAGCAGGTATTGGGGAACATTCAATAATGCTAATAGGGCTGAAGTGTAGCAGCACCTACCCCAGAATTTTCTTACCCTAAAAATTCTAGATAAAATTCTTACTACCATATGTATGAGGCTTTAGTGAAATCTTTTCCTTCTAGAAATAAGCTAGCTACACTGAAGTCATGGAAATATCTTCTTTTTGAAATCAGATGAGTAGTGATCTTTGAACAGCAAAAATAAAAATAAATGTTTTTTTCAAAGTTTATTGATTTACTTCACATGACTCCAAAAGGAAATAGTTAAGATTTTTAGATAATCAAATTTTCCAGGGGCAGTATGGGACAGGTCAGCCTGGGAACACTATGAATCAATGCACCTGATCTCAGGTATTCTGAGTTTCTTTTCTCTTTCTAAGAATTATTTCTTTTATATTTTCAAAGGTGTGATTCTTGCCTCCATTCCTATAGTTCATATAAGATCTCTAGAGAGGGCAGCTTAGGTTATAGAAACAAAGGGTCCTATTAATTAAGAGGTAATTAAAAAGATAAAACTGTGATCATTGTCTCCTCCTTCCCTTGATAATTGTGCTAAGGCTCTAAAACTATATAAGCATATTTTAATTATCCTGTATTAATTATCCTGTAATCTGGAAAGTAGCCATGAACCTTAAGAAACTCAATATTTTCCCCTATTTTAATTCCTATCTTTCTTCTAGAATACAAGACATCTGTTCTGAGTAACTTCCATCTGGAACACTGTAGTCCTCATTTCCCGTTTGCATATGTGATATTAGTGTAATTGAAGCTGGTTTAGAAACAGAAAAGGAAGAAAAATAATACCTGCTTCTTTTGGTCCACAGAAAATTGCATTGTCTTTTGATTTCCACCCTTAAATGGAAGTAGTTATGGTGCCACACACAAGAGAAATGTCATCTTAAAAATTACACACTAATATCAGTTAGCACCGTGATGTTAGTATCAACTAACCTTGAAAGCAACAATTTTTTAATATGTTGTCTGTCCACTAACTCATCCTTTTTTATAAACAATTACATGATACATTCTCATGAATAGTATATATATTCAATAATAAATATTTAAGTTGAAGATCAGGTTTGTTTTGGTTTGGTTTTTTATCTCAACTTGAAAAAGATTGCAACAAACTTCCTGAGAAGAGAGCTCTGCTGATCAGAGATAGGAAAAGCCCTTCAATATTTGCAGAACAAGATGGCTGGTAGAAAGTGTAACATAATTTCCATCAGACAAATATCCATCATTTCAACTCATTCCTCAAAGGAAAAAATACCATAAGATTCCTTTCTACTAAAAAATTAACCATTATCTTCATCACAAATACTTAGACTTTGACTATAATTGAATTAATGAAATAATTTTCAGATTTCTTATTTTATATTACTCCTTCTTAATTCTATTGCTTCCCCTCTGGTTTTTTTTATCTCCAATTTATCCAACATATAGTTTATTTATACATAGTTGTGATTTGTTGTCTCCCCCATTTAGCTGGGAGCTTTTGTTTATCTTATTATAAAAGTTGTATTATTAAAAAAGCTGACACACTCTGAAAAGTTTACTTATCTCCAGCAATCAGTCCATCAATGTGTTGTTACTTAGTGTATTTATGATAAACTCTCTTAATGTCTTTTTAAAAAAGGAAGAAAGGAAATTAATTTTTTAAGAACATAAGCCTACTACCTGCCATGAGTTTTGCCAAGTGTTTTACAAATAATATTACATTTAATCTTCATAAAAGTCCTGCAAGGTAGGTGTGATTATTATGCTCATTTTACAGCTAGAGAAACTGAGGCAGAGAGCGGTTAAGTGACCTGTTTAAGGTTTCACAGTTAGTAAGTGTCTGAATCTGAGCTTGAACTCAGATCTTTCTGACTCCAGATCCAGAATTCTATTCACTGTGCCACCAGCTGCCTGCACATATGGGAAAAAACCTATATGTATAAGAATATTTCTAGCAGCCCTTTTTTGTACTAGAAAAGAATTGAAAGGAAAATAGATGCTCATCAATTATTAGATAGCTGATCAAACTGTAGTATGTGAATTTAATGGATTAATTGTTAGGCCATAAGAAATGACCAGCAACACCTAAGACAACTTACATGCACTGGTTCAGAGTGAAATGAGTAAAATGAGAACAAATTTTCATTTATATTTATATATTTCTTTAAAAACAAAGTATATGATAGAAGATCGGTTTCTCACCTAAGTTTTTTTGTCCTTCTTTGTTTGATGAAAGACTTGGCGACTTAATTTCATGGTAGAAAAAGAAAAATCACTAAAAAAAAATAGAGCAACATCAACCTAAACAAAAGACTCTAATGGAAAGACAAGTAGTCTTCTCCTTTGCTTTGTCCAATTCAAAATTTTACCATGGCTGGACTTAAAACACATAAGGTGAATTTTTATCAATTTTACAAAACACACAGCTGGAGAGGAGGTGATAGTTAATATAGCAGTAAACAGAATCAGGATCTAGGAGATCTTAATTATTTGGAGGTAGTATCAATCTAACTGATGCTGGACTAGTTTTCATCCATGAGCATGATCTCATAAGATCCTGACCATCTTCATTCAAGTCAGTTCATCCCTCAATATAATAGCTAATGGTGGATAGTATCTATGTGGTACTTTAAGCTTTACAAAGAGTTTGTATACATTATTTCATTTGATCTTCACAATTCCATTTTACAGATAAAGAAACTGATACAGAGAAAGGATAAGTGATCTATCTATGCTCACATAGTTAGGAAATAGCTGAAGTAACATTTGTACTCTGGTCATCCTGACTTCCAAGACCAGGGCTCCATACATTGTGCTAGCTCAAGCAAATTCCATGTTACATTCCTGTCGCAGGATCTGGAAGGAAAGCATATAGTACATCATAAAACCTTGCCCCTGAGGAGGCATTTTGGCAGCTTGCCATCTCTGTCTATAGGAGGTTATGAAATCTGGATCACCTTCAGGAATGTCTTGAACCCTTTGAAGAGAGAGTTGTCCACCATAAAATCTATTATGGTCCAGGAACTAGAGAAATCTTGACCAAATGAGATCAAAAGACAACCTGTTGCATACCTGATGCTCATTTAAACAGGTCACAAACATGAAGCATCTGGTAAGTTGTGGAACACGTTAGTTGTACAAACCCACATTCCCATGTTGGGAATCTCATCTCACTCCTTCTCTGGCTACCATTTACTCATGCACCCAGAGACAGTATGTCTTAGGTTAGCTTAGAAATATCAGCCAAGCATTTTTGTTGCTTCTCCTTGATTTCAATATACTGGTTACTTGCTCTTCCCCTCTTTCCCACTTCCATCTTCTACTATGTTTATACTCCAACACTATGGTGTTGTTGACTTTACTTCTCTTACCTGACAGTTAATCTTTAGAATGTGGAGGAAAGGCTCACTGTACGCCCAGTCAGATGACCTGGTCTAGATCTTGGCTCTGCAATGTACAAACTTTATGACCTTATGGGGAATTATTGGACCTTATATTAATAATAATAATAGCAATAATAGTAATAACAATGATTAGCATTGATATAGTATGTGAAGTTTTGCAGAGCTTTTTAAAATTATATTTTTCTTTCCCAGATTGCATGTACATATAATTTTTAATTTTCTGACATTTTGAGATCCCTGTCTTATCCCTCTCTTCCCCCTCTCTCTCTCTTCCTCCCTCCTTGAGACAACAGGTAATATGATATAGGTTATACATTTACTATCATGTAATACAGATTTCCATGTTTGTCATGTTGAGAAAGAAGACATGTCGCTTCTACAAGGAAAAAACTCATGAAGGAAATGAAGTAGAAAATGGTGGTCTTCAATACATCCATATTCCATCAGTTTCTTCTAAGGTGGTGGCTAGTCTTTTTTTGTCATGAGTCTCTTGGAGTTGTTTTAGTTCTTTTGCAAAGCTTTTTTTAATGAATTATCTTAGCTGTTTAGTAAAATGCACAATCTATTTCACAAGGTTGTTGTAAGGAACTAATGGAATAATACAAAATGCTCATAATTGTAAAGTGTATCATATAATAAAGTATTATGACCAATCTTTTTCCTGGTTGTCCTGGGGTTCAATAGATCCATGTATTGTGTCTTATACATAACAACAACAACTTTCTACCTTCTGTCTTAGTAACATTTTAAGAGAGAAGGGCAAGAGCTAGGCAAATGGGGTTAAGTGACTTGCCTATGGTCATACATCTAGGAAATGTCTGAATCCAGATTTGAACTCAGCTTTTGCTGACTCCAAGCCTGACATTCTATCCAGTGTAGCACCTCGTTGCCTTTAACATGCATTTTAGTAGGTCCAAACTTAGCATTCATGCCTCACATCAGTCCCCAAGAGAGAGATAATATGGAAGATAGATAGCACAGTGGAAAGAGTGTCAGGCCTGAAGTTACAAGAACTTGAGTTCAAATCTGGACTCAGATACTTCCCAACCGTGTGACCTTGGGCAAGTCACTTAACTTCAACTGCCTAGTCCTTGCTGCTCTTCTATCTTAGAACTGATATTCACACAGAAGATATGGGGTTCTTCTTGTTGTTATTGTTGTTTTTAAGCAGGAGGTGACAGCAATCCTGGCAAAGAAAAATATGGATTTCATGTGATTAACACTCCTCATATTCATTTTGTAAGTGATGGAGCAAAATAGATCCTTGAAAACTCCTGCCAAGTATGAAGTCTGGATCTGCTGATTATTAAGTTAGTGGATGTTTGCTGACTTGGTGGATCCTGATATCTCTAAAAAAATTTGGGTGGCCAATTGGATAACTGATACATAATTTAAAGGCATCAGAACTCTTGCATTCCAAGAGTACTTTGAAAGAATACAGTTTCTTGGCATATATCCTAAGGAGGTTAAAGAAAGTAAGAGCCTATAAATACAAAATATTCTTTGTAGCACTTTTTGTAGCAGCAAAGAACTGATAGTGACATAGTGACTACAGAACTAGCCTGGAAATCAGAAACACATGGGGTTCAAATTTCTGTTCTGACACATACTGATTGGGAGACCATAGGCAGGCGCATCACTTAAATGCTCAGGATTCTAGGAAACTCTCTAAGAATGTCAGTTGCAGACAAGTTGCCAATAGGCATATTATTTGGATGTTCCCAAGACCAATGCAATCATTGGTCTTGTCTCTATCTATTCCTATTTTGATGAACCAGAAACAAGTAAGTCTGTCAGTAAGCATTTATTAAATATGTACCAGGGATACAAAGGAGGGCAATGAATAGTCTCTGCCCTCAAGGAGCTCATACTTTCATAGGGGACACAACATGTAAACAACTATATATAAACAATATACATACAGGATAAATTGAGTGTAATCTGAGAGGAAAGAAACTAATATTAAGTGGTTTGAAGAGATGGGTTTCTTGGGGAAAGTAGAACTTGAATAAAACCAGAGCAACCAAGATGTAAGCATGAGGAGGGAAAAGAATTCCAGACATGGATGGAAGTAAGGTATTAGATTAGAAAAGTAGAAAGGGCCCAAGTTATGGAGTGATTTGAAAGTCAAACAGAGAAAGATTTTATTTTAAAACAATATTTTACTTTTCCCCATTACATATAAAAACAATTGTCGGTATTCCTATGTAACAGAGATGGGAAAAGTCATGCACAAAGCTGACTATTATTCTTTCAACCAACATGTGCCTGACTCACAGCTGAGAATGCTCATTCTTTTAGAGCAGGGGTTGGCAACATACGGCTCTTTTGAGGGCCAGATATGGCTCTTTCTTCAAGAGCCATAAAGTCAATTTTTTTTCAGGGGCTGTTACAGGAGCGCGCACTGTGAACACTGTACAGTTCTTGCGAAATTACATTTTTTAAAAATGTGACGTTTATAGCTCTCACGGCCAAAAAGGTTGCTGACCCCTGTTTTAGAGGTTAGGACAGTCTTCTTATTAGCTGTTGAGCAGGAAAAGCTATGGAATCTATGGATGTGTAAAAGGTAGTGACTCTACTGTCATTGTGTTCTTCCAAGCTACCATGCATACAACAGATAAAGGATGTGTCCTTCCTAGTGTACAATAAAAAGGGGGTCCCCCCAGAAATGGATGTTGATAGCAGAGAGAGAGAGAGAGAGAGAGAGAGAGAGAGAGAGAGAGAGAGGGTCTGTGTAATGACTTTCTCCTCCAGCACTCCCCTGGGGCTGAATATACTCTGGGAGACTTTAAGGGGCTGTCACCCCCAAACTGGGTGACCTAGATGGTCATGCTGTCCCTCAAGAGTTGGAGGCAATGTTTCCCTACAAGAGGAGGTTTGTGGTACCCCAATCCAATCCTGAAGAAGGATAGGGCTCACTAAACCTCCCCTGAGGTCAATTATTTTCACAGTGAGTGGTCTGGCTCAAAGATGAAGGCTGCCAGACCAAGCTGTGGTTCCCCTCTCCCTTATTGTCTCTCAGGCACACTGGAAAGCTATCTGACTGTTAAATAGTTTTTACTATTCACAAATCAGGGATTGAGGAAAGGGGTGAAGGGCAGAGGGATTTTGGAGTGCCCTCTTTGCTATTTCTATGAGGTCCGTCACTTAGGTAGGAACCCTAGTGGTTCCAACTCCTAAGCATCTCCCCCTTCTTCCCCTTCTATTTCTATTTCTCTTTCTCTTTTCTATTTCTATCCTTTCCTATAATTTTAAGCTTTGACTGAAAAGGGTCTCTTAGCAAGGATGGGCAATGGCTAAAGGAGACTAAGAGATTGCTCCCAATGGAGTCCAAAATCTTAGCTGACTTGATGGTTGTAGTCTTGAAGTACGAGTTGTGATGAAATGGCTGTCATCAAGGGATCAGGGTTTCAATTTCCAAGAGAAAGGTCCTCAGCAAGGCCTTCAGACCAATCAGAGCTGGGTTTTCTCCCTCCTCACTCTTCCTAGCCCTCAGCCTGAAGACCCTCTTCTTCCTCCTCCTGTGAGAAAATCCCAGAATCCTCTGCTGGTCTCAACTGTCAGCAACTGTCAGCAACTGCCTTCTCAGGCTCCCTTGGTTCCATCTCCCTTGCACAAAATCCCATCCTTACACTAGGCAAGCTTGAGCGTGCATTTTGGGCTGCCTCATTTGTTGTCTTTCTTTCCTGATATTCAGTGAATTTGAACCTATGCAGAGAAGGTGGTGTTTAGGGTTGGAGACAATCTTTCAAGTTCAAGAAGTCCACATGTTCTAGACCCTTTTGATTGGAGTTGACTGATAGCCTAAGAAGATTATCTACTAGTCTTCTACTTCAGCTTCTATTCTACTTCTACTTCAGCTACTATGCCAGCACACTTGGAGAAGACAACCACTAAGAAGATGATGGACCCAGTCAAAAAAATGGGATAGAGCAAAGTGGTTAGAGCACTGAGTGTAGAGTCAGGAAGACCAGAATTCAAATCAGGCCTCAAATACTTATTAACTGTGTGACCTTGGCCCCATTTTTGCCACTGGTAGTGGAAAGAGAAAGGTATAAATTTCTCAAGGGCAGTTAGATTAGATTAAACTCATTTCCCTTTTTGAGATGAAAAAATCATACTGCTAGATCACAGAAATGCTGTAGAGATTTACTTTAATCTAGATTTCAGTGAGGCATGTTTTCTTTGGGGCAAGATGGGAAATATAGGCTATACAGTGTAAGGAGGAGTTGGCACAGAGAAGGTTTGGAACTTTGGGAAAGCAACCTTGAGTGACAGGAGCAGCAGTTGGAAGGGGAAGCAGAGGGTCTCTCCAAGGTTCTTCCCCTTCCAACCATTGATTCTGTCACTTAAGGTTGCTTTTCCAAAGTTCCAAACCTTCTCTGTGCCAACTGCTCCTTACAACAGAAAGAAGAGAAATAGGTAGATTCAGGAGTTGGTTGAATGACTGAACCCAAAGAGTGGTGATCAATGAATCAATGTTGAACTGGAGTGAAATATATAATAGAGTGTCCTGGGATCTGCCATTGCTCTTACTGTAGCCACAATTTTTACAAATGACTTTAATAAAGGCATGCTTATGATATTTGCATATGACACAAAACTCAAAGGAAGAGCTAACAACAGACAGATGAATTAGAATGCAGAAATATTTGGACAGATTATATAACACTGGCCTAAAATTTAGCAAGAATAAATATCAAATATTTATAAATAAGTAAATAAAATACATTTGCATACAATGAATCAACTATGGAAGTAGAGGAAAGGGAAAGTGTGAGTAGATAATGGTTTATATAGAAAACTACCTGGAATCTTTTCAGTGAGATCTGCAAGTTCAACCTGAGCCAACAGAATGACTCAGAAGCCAGAGAAGTAGATTATAATCTTGGGCTACATTAGGAGAGTGTCCAGAAAAATTCTGGATCTATTCTACCCAATTCTGGTCACCATAATTTAAGCATAATATAATAGGGGGCAGCTGGGTGGCTCAGTGGATACAGAATCAAGCCTAGAGAGAGGAGATCCTGGGTAAAAATCTGGCCTCAGACATTTCCTAACTGTGTGACCCTGGGTAAGTCACTTAACCCCCATTGGATAGCCCTTAACACTCTTCTGCCTTGGAACCAATACACAGAATTAATTCCAAGAAGAAAGGTAAGGGTTTAAAAAAAGAAAAAGAAAAAAATGTAACTGGGGAAGTCCAGCATTCTATCTACAGCACCACCTACCTGCATCTGTCAGGACATTAACAAGCACATTCAGAATAGGTTGACCCAGGTAAGGAGATCACATTCAACTGAAGAAAAAAAAGAAATTAAGCCAAAGAAGAGAACACTGAGGGGGATGTAATGCATGTCTTTAAGTATTTGAAGGGCTGCCATCTAGAAGAGCTGTGGGCCTAGGTGGCACAATGTCAGGCCTGAAGTAGGGAAGACTCATCTTCCTAAGTTCAAATTTAACTTCAGACACTAGCTGTGTGACCCTGGGCAAGTCATTTAACATTGTTGACCTCATTTTCTTCTTTTGTAAAATAAGCAGGAGAAGGTTCTCTTTGTGCCAACTATAGAAAGACATTGCAACCTGTCATTTAGATTAGGTTAGCAGCTAAAAGGAAGAAGGAATCGAGAACATTTTCTGGCCGGAGCTTTTTGGCTTTAGCTTAGTCCAAAAGATACTCCATACCACCTTTGTGTTCACACTAAGGTCTCCTGTTCCCACTTTCCAAAACTCTTCCTTGAACCTGTTCATTAAACCACCCCTTTGAGATAATACACAGTCAGATAAATCCTTTGTGAGGGAAAAGGACATGTACAGTGAAGGGTTTACTTAGGAGTGAAGAGCTCTCTGTAGCCACAAGTTTTGTCAAATCTTGGGGTGCCTGTCATTGCTTTTCACCCTAGCTGGAGTTGACCAGGAGGTTCATCAGGCATAAGCAAAGGTCTGATCAACAGCCAAAACCTATCTTCCATCAGTGTCTCTGCCCTGGCCAGCCTCCTGCTTGCCTTTTCACATCCACCATATCCAACACTGTCAGAGTGAAGCCATTGTCTCTCTGTCAGGAAGGAAGGAAGACTCCCTACAGGTCAACTAGTCAATCCATCTTGACTAGGGCCAAACAACATCTACTAAGGGAACTCCCTTTCAGTCCTTTTAATATTCCATTAGAGAACTATCTGGGAAAGAGGGCAACCATCAGCACTCTGCCCAGATGGGGAGGGAGTTTCCATGGAGGGGTTTTTTCATTGACTCTCTCAAACAACCTACAAAAACCATCACATCAGGGTTCTCCCTCTATCCTTTTAACATCTTTTATAGGTAAAGTTTTTGTTTTTTTAATCAAGGAGGAGAGAATTAAGGGTCAAAAGAATACTAAGAATAAATTACACTGGTCCTATGAGTTAGAAGAGAAAATCCCAAGTGGAAAATTACATGCAGGTTGTCTCCCCCCTGCTGGGAATGGAAGCTCTCTGAGAATAGGTTAGGTTTCATTTGGGTCTTTGTATATTCAACACCCAGCACAGTACTAGGCATATATCAGGAGCTAAATGAAAGTCTGTTGATTAATTAGTTGGCTAATTGACTGATAATATTTAGTGAAGCTCCATGCTGGGCTTTGACCCATACTTCAATATACCAAGGACTTTATCAGTGTGGGTACCACTTCAATAAACACAAATCCCAACTACTTCCAATAAAAATAAAACCCTTTAAAGTTTGCAAAACACTATATACATACATTATCTCATTTTAGCCTCACAACAATTCTTTGAGGCAAGCACTATATGTATTTTTATTTTTCTTTATATAGTAAGAGACAGATAGCTAGGGTAAGCAACTTTTCTAGTTATGAGATGCATAATAAATGTGAGACTCTATGCCTTTCAGATTCCACATTCATTACTCTAGTGACTACATTACTGATTCCAATACTTTTTTTATTTATTTGTTTTTAAAATCTTACCTTCTGTCTTATTATCAATTCTAAGACAGAAGATCAGCAAAGGCTAGGAAATTGGAGTTAAGTGACTTGCCTAGGAAGTGACTGGGGTCAGATTTTAACCTAAGTCTTCCTGATTTCAGGTCTGGCATTCTCTCTACTACGTACCTACCTGCCCCTTTCTAATACTTTAAATAGATCGAGTTAGTCTTCAAAAACTGCTGGGACTGAAAAAATTGTCCTGGTGCCCAACGTTCTAGTGATAATTTGATCTTCTATAAATAATAACAACAACAATTGATATAGACCCTTAACATTTGCAAAGTGGTTTACATATGTCTTCTCATTTGATCCTCACAACAAACCTGTCAGGTAGGCATGGTTATTATCATAACTGTTCTATCCATGAGATCATTGAAGCCGAAGGGTTAAATGATTTGTCTGCAGTGATAAAGCTAATAAGAATCTGAGACCAGAAGTCCAAAACTCTATCCACTATGCCACCAACAAATTTTGTGGCAATGCTTTGAAGAGTTACAATAAAATAAGACATCTTCCTCTCTCCCCTACTCTACTTTGGTAATGTATTTGCTACCTTTGTTGAGGAATCTTAGAGAAGTTTAGGTATGCCTTTCACTACTGGACCAGTTATCATCCTCTTTTCAGTCTAGGACTTTCTGAATGGAACCCATGTATCCACCATGATTTTATTCTCCACTTGACCACAGTAAATTGAATCATGTAGAAATTTAAAGCTGGCAATGTCTTTCTTTATAAAATATAAATCTTCTCTCTGAAATCCAAATGTAAGACATAGTATTTAATAAAATAAACCAGCTTGATGACACAGCTATGCTGTGAATAAAGCTGTAATCTCATTGTATTTCTCAATACTGCTGAATCATAGTGCTCATTCAGAGAGGACTAAAACAGTATTGTAGTGACCTGAAAAATTAATGTGCCTCTTGGAAAGTCCAGCCTAAGAGTAGAAAATGCCTTAAGTTCTGGGAAGAATAGGGGGTTCTGTGCCTGCAAAATGGGACTTGAACTGTCTTTAGTTCAATTTTTTGGGTCTGTATACATCAGTGACCTGTGATTTTCTCTGTAGGAACCAACTTAAATATCAATGACTTGTGGTCTCTTAAAATTAGAAAAAAAACTTTTATCAATAAAAATCCACTTTTCTTTCATATAGAGTCAGACAACAAATTCTCTGTGTCCAAAAAAGTGTGTTTCCGTTTGAATTCTGAGTCTGTCACCTCATGGGCAGAATGTTTCATTATGAGCTCTCTGCAATTGTAGTCTGTTGTTTTATTGATTAGAGTTCCCAAGTCTTTCAAAGTTGTTTATCTTTACAATATTGTTGTTATTATTTAAACTGTTCTCTTGGTTCTGTTCACTTCACTATGCATCAGTTCATAGATGTCTTCTCATGTTTCTCTTATACCATACACACATTATTCCATGCCATTCATATACTCTAACTTGATAACATTCTTAGAGTTGCCTGAGAATAAAAAAGATTGACTGTCATGCAGTCACACAACTAGTGTCAAGAATCTAGATTTGAACTCAGATTTTCCAAATTCCAAGTTTAGCACTCTATCCTCTAGACTTCAGTTATCTCTGGTGCACAAATGGAATATCATGAGATAAAAATGGTCCTGAGTCCTATGCCATTTGGGCCTCTTGGACATTTTGGAAGGACCAAATCTCTAAATAATGAAAGACTCATTGACCAGCATTATGGCAAGCTGTTGTTTGTCCTTTTCAAAGAGTAGCATTAACATCTTGGGGTGATGGCTAGACTTGTGCATGAACAGAATTTAGTTGAGACAGAGTTGCACAGTCATTAGCCTCACTTTCTCTTCCAGTCATCAAATTGGTAAAATAAAAGTTAGAATTTGGCTTATGATTTGTTTATTATATATGTTAATTTGCTTATGATATCACTTCTTATAGCTAAAGCATGTGCCCATCCCAATTATTAGCAGAGTACTTTCCAGTTTTCCTATTTTTGTCAAATAATGAATTTTTACCCCATGAGTAGAGATCTTGGGATTTACCAAACATGCTCATTTGCTTCCATTTTTTGTGTACCTAACTGGTTCCAATGATCAATCTCTATATTTCTTACTTTGTACCAAAATGTTTAGATGTTTGCAACTCTAATACAGTTTGACATCTGGTACTATTAGTACTCCTGTGCCATTTTAAAAAATTGATTCTCTTGATATTCTTGACCTTTTTTCCCTCCAGATGAATTTGGTTATCATTTTCCTATCTCTATAAAGTAATTCTTTAGAAACTTGATTGGAATGGTGATGAATATGCAAAATAATTTAGGCAATATTGCCATCATTATTCCATTGACTTGGCCTATCCATGCAATTCATATTTCTCCAATTCTTTAGATCTGTCCTTATATTTATAAAGAATATTTTGTAATTGTGTTCATAAAGTTCCTCTGTATGTGACTTGATAGGAAGATTTTCAGGAATTTTGTATTATTTGTAGTTATTTTAAGTGGAATTTCTCCTGTCTTTTCCTGCTGGGTTTTCTTGGTAATATGTAGAAATGTTGATGGTATATATAGATTTATTTTATATGCTACAACTTTGCTGAAGTTACTAATTGTTTCAATTAGTTTTTTAGTTGATTCCTCAGGTTCTCTAAGTAAACCATCATGTATGCAAAGAATGACAATTTTATTTCCACATTGCCTATATTGATTCTTTCAATATCTTTTTTCTTGTCTGATTAATATAGCAACATTTCTAGCACAATATTGAGTAGTACTGATGGTAACGGACATCCTTATTTTTCTCCTGGTCTAATTGGGAAGACTTCTAGCTTATCCTCATTATAGATTATGCTTACTATTGGTTTTAGATAGATACTTCTTATCCTTTTAAGGAAAGTTCCATTTATTCTTATCCTTTTTAAAAAAAAAACAAGGATTCGTGCTATATTTTGCCTAAACCTTTTTCTGCATCTATTGAAATAATCATATGATTTTTGTTGTTTTTGTTGTTAATATGGTCAATTATGCTAATAGTTTTCCTCCTAATATTGAATCAGCCCTGCATTCCTGGTACAAATCTAGCCTATGGTATATTGCTATAATTTCCTTGCTAGTATTTTATTTAAAATTCTTGCATCAATATTCATTAGAGAAAATAGTCTATAGTTTTCTTTTTTCTGTTTCGACTGTCCCTGTACCTTATGTATCCATGCATGCTTAAAGGCTATACAGCTGCCTAAGCTCCTGGATCTTTAAGAAGTGATCAGGAGCTGAGGAAAGAGAATATATGGGACTCAACTTAGAGGCTGTAATATCTTTGACAGCCCAAGATGAGGAGATTTCAGAAGCTTTCAAATAATGTGTACTCACCTCCAGGTAGCTTGCAAAGCTCAATATTATATGACCATGTTTTTTTTCCCTGTTTTATTTATTTGTTTGTTTTGGTTTTAAATTAATTAATTTTTCCCATGGTTACATGATTCATGTTCTTTCCCTCTCCTCAAACTCCCCCATGCCCCTCCCCCCATAGCAGACACACAATTCCACTAGGTTTTACATGTGTCATTGATCAAGACCTATTTCCATATTATTGATAGTTGCAATAGGATAATTGTTTAGCGTCTACATCCCCAATAATATCCCCCTCAACCCATGTGTTCAAGCAATTGTTTTTCTTCTGTGTTTCTCCTCCCACAGTTCTTCTTCTGAATGTGGATAGTTTTCTTTCTCATAAGTCCCTCAGTGGTGCTCTGGATCATTGCATTGCTGCTAGTAGAGAAGTCCATTACATTTGTTTTTACCACAGTGTAACCTTTTTACTCCGGCAGGCATTTCAAGCTCTCATCCTTCCCTTCACAGAAATCATTTTGAAAAAATGTCCTATTCTTTCCATATGCTTTTCCTCACTTCTTTAGTCAATCCTTAACATATTTAACCGTCTCACTATTCTTTTGAAACAGCTTTCACCATGGTCATTAATAGCCTCCTTATGAATAAGTAAATTATCTGATTTTTTTACCTTCTCTTTCTTGACTTCTCTGCATCTTTGGAGCATGGATTATTTCCCTTTGTGTCTTGTCACACGAACATGGCCTTCCTCTTATTTCTCTGGCAACTACTTCTCTATGTTCTTCCTCCCACCCCTTAAACATAGATATCTCTCAGGGTTCTTTCTTTAGTCTTCTTATTTGTCTACATGCTTTCCCTATGCAAAATTACTATATTTGAAGTCAGAGGAAATTGAGTTGTCATTTCCATCATGTTCCAATTCTTTATGACTCCATTTGGGGTTTTCTTGACCAAGATACTGGGGTGGTTTTGCCATTTCCTTCTTCAGCTCCTTTTACAAATGAGAAACTGAGGACAACAGAGTTAAGTGACTTGCATAGGGTCACATATCTAGTAAGTGTCCGAGGCTGGATTTGAACTCAAGAAGATGAATCTCCCTGATCCCAGGTCCAGCACCCTAACCACTGTACCATCTATCTGGTCTCTAGTCACAGAACTTGAATTCAAATCACCATTCTATCAATTACTAACTACCTGATCCCATAGCTTCTTTGTGCCTCAGTTTTCTCATCTTTAATACAGAAGGCTTCTTCTAGATGATTAAAATCTCTTTCAGCTTATATCAATGATCCTATGATTTCACCCACCCCCATGACTTCAGTATTACTTGCACAGAAATCTCCAAATATATGTTTCCATTTCCAGCCTCCCTTTGTATTTCTTCTAACTGCTCTCCCTGCTTCCAGTCCATTTCCCTTTCCAATCTATCCTTCACATCACAATCTGAGAAATCTTACTAATACTTAATTCTGATGATATTCTCATTGAACAAAAAAACTTTCATTGTGTTTTAGTGTCTTGAATAAAGTATGAATGTTTCTGATCAATAACAATAAATAAAATGATGATAAGAAATAAATGTTTTATCTTGATATTCTAGGCTGTTTGTAATCTGGGTCCAGATTATTTCCTACTCCTTCCTTTCACATTCTCTTTCTTTCAGTCAAAATTATGTTCCAGCACAATGGTTCCATATCCCACATATGTGTGTGTGTATAAATACAAATATTTTTATATCCACATTTTAACAATTATTTATTACTTGCACTTTGACACCCATATTTTAATAGAACTATCTTGAATTATATATAAAACTATATTAATTGTTAAATTAGAAAACAAATGACTTTAAATAACGCCCCTTTAGGCAATAATCACAAGGGGGAAAATAGGTGCTCAGTTTCTTCAAACGAATAATGCAATTGAAAAGTACTATATCTACATAGGAAATGTTTGGTAATTTTTCAGAGAAAGTTATTTACATATCAAAAAGAAATTAAAATTACCTGTACCCAATTAAATGAGTACACCTATAGGGAGTAGATACACACATAATTTCTTTGAAAACATTGTGCAAGCTCTCCTTTTCTTCTCAACAGTTATAATATATTTGACAAGTGACTAGCTTCAGGATATACATTTTTGAACCCCCACTTTATAGAAAAATTAGGGAAAATTTCTATTGAGTTATATCTGACAGGTTACCAATATGAAATATGAATCTGCTTTATGTGCAATGCAAAGAGCACTGAATTGATCTAAGAATCATGGAGTTGAGTTCTAGCTTCTATTCTGTCACTAAGTAGATAAAGGATTTTTGTCAGATCAGTTGATCTCTGTAGGCCTCAGTTTCCAGATATGTAAAATAAAGCTATACTGGATGATCTCTCAAATTCTTTCAAGAAGAACTGTCAATAGTCTATGAAGAATTTCTCCTTCCCTACCCCTTCTTCACCTTACATGGAATAAAAGGTCTTTTTGGTGTCAAAGAATTTGGGATTTTCATCTGAACTATGCCAGGAGCTTTTGGCTTTCCTTGAATTCTATTTAATATGCTCATTTGGGGCAACAACAGATTAGTTTTCTGAATTACCATTCTCTTTGCTTTCTCCTTGGCATAACATTTGTGTTTTAAATGAATGACTTCCAAGCATTAGGGAAGGAAAGATATGGCCATGAATCCAATTCTCTGAATACTTTTGGGACATTATAAAAAGGCCAAGCTAGTAGCAGATGCATCCTGTAACTTGATCTGATAGGTTAAGGTTTCTGGCTCCTCCTGTTGGCCACTTGTGATGTGGTGGCATTTGCATCAAGACTTAGATGTTAAAATAGGACTTGAAGTATTATATAAAGTATATTCTCTTTAATATAATGGTGCAAGTATGATGTTAATCATTTCCTCCGTTTTGATTAGTGTATTATGTGTGCATGAGCTAACTTTAAAATACAACCACTGATCACTAAAGCAGGGCATGACTTTTTGGTGTTTCTCCAATAATGATGATACATTTGCATGGAACCACTCATGTAATAGCTTGCCTTCTCGTATGGCGACTAAAGACAAAAATTTACAAGATTTTTTTACTATTAGGCATAAGACTTGTGGGCAAAATGAATTGATGTATACATAATTGGGGTAGAAGCTATGATATAGATGTTGAGGCTCACTGGTTGGCATAGGGCTTATAGATGTTTTGCCATGAATGTTTACTCTATGCATTGTCTTCCATCCCCCCAAATGGGCTGTAATATTTTCATAGGATTGAATGTGGGTGGTGTGGCAAATGGCCTTGAAAGATGGTATCCAAGGGCAGGCAATTGGAGAGAACCATTGAAAGAGGGGGGTGTCTATAATAATGTTTGTATTGGTACTTCAGGCTGTCCCCTGGGTCTCATTAGCACCACAGTCTGAACAAACATCAGTGATTTAAAAGCTTATGTCTGTCTCAGTAAATTACCAAACAATCATTGGGTACTTTTCTAAAGAACTAGCTCTGGCAGAAGTGATAGAACTAGGAAAAAGGAAAAATTCAGAATTAGAGACAGAGAGAATATAAGGCATAACTTTAGAGGAGATGGATTGAAGATATCTTCAATGTTGTAAACCTGAAAGACTAAGAAACTTGTCATACAGTCAGGGAAGATGTGAAGGATGGGAGGCAGCTGGCATTCCAACTCCACCACCTCAGGCAGTGAGCCAGAGAGAAATGAGTGAAAGTGAAGGCAGTGTTGGAAATGGTGGCCAGTACCATGAGGAGGGAGCCAGGTCTCAGTGAGGAAATGAAGGTGAAATAAGTGGGAAAGGAAAAGATTTAGGATGAAGGCAAATTTGTTTTCTATGGAACAAATATCCCTGAGCACATTGGAAGGGGTAAATAGCCTTAAATGGGTCATAGCTGGAATGCTGGAGGCTTGAGGGGAACTAGTATAAGGGATCTGATAGAGATGAACAGAAAATGGGGTTTGGGTGGTGACAGAGGTTCAGGATTCCTGCAATGGGGAGGGTATGACTAGGTAAGAGTTTGTTAATCATTGAGGAATGAGTTCAAGGACCTTTCTTCCTATCTTTGATGTCAGTAGGGAATAAACCAATCAGTGAAATCTCTGGGTCCATAGGTATGGACATTTAAAAAATTCCAAATTTGCCTTAAAGAATGGTTAAAGCCTATGGTGACCTATTTCCATGAATCCTTCCTAGAGTATCTTCTCAGTGTCATCAAGGTAGGCTTTTTGGTTTGTTTTATTTTCAGATCGTTCCTTTTGTTATTGTTTTAAATAAAATATTTATTACAAACCACATTGAAACAACTAATTAAATTTACTTAGAAACTATATACAAGTAGATTAAATTCACCTTTAATTCTCAGACTTTTTCAATATATGTATTATACAATGTTTACTAAATAAAACTGAAACTAGTGTTTGATGACTAAATGATAGTCATTTCGGTGTAATAGTCTACACAGACTAGCTTTCATTTTTCTGATTATAGTCTATTTTTTCAACTTTTTTTGAAAAGTTGACATATTTTTTTTTGTTTTGACATAAATTTATGGAGAAGATTCACTTTGGAGGCAGATTTTTTCTTTGTCAATTCATAAAAGAGGGTTGTTTTTTACTATCATGTGACAGACAACAAGCATACATGTTTGGCTCAATTCATGGCCAGTCCTTTCTGTTTTGCATTTTTTTTGCAACACTGGTAGTATTTATATCATTGAAACAATTAAGCTGGCAAATGAACTCAGAAAACACATCAGATCCTACTTGTGATTTTGTTCCAAGGAGACATATAAATGAGTTAAGGATGATCCTTGAGAGAAACTCTGTTATCATTATGAGCTTTTGACCCCTCAACATTCAAGTCTCATGAATATTTCTTAGGGCTACCATCCCTAACTCCTCTGCATCCTTCCTTAATATGAATCTCCAATCAATTATTTCACTGTGCAAAAGATAAATCATAATTAGCAAAGTACAGACCAAATGAATCCCAATGTGCTTTCTGCATAAATGCTTCTTTAATCTCACAAATGTATGTTCCCTCCAACAAGACAAATCACAATTCATCCATGCCTGTGTGACTCTTGTCCATTTCCTCCCATAATTTCACCATAGGGAGTTCACCCAATATGCTAGGATTTCCTTCATCCATTTCTCCTGCTATCAAAAGGATACACAGGCTATTTGCCAGTTACCCCTTTTTTGCCACATAAACAGCATCTTTTTTCAATCTTTTTATATTCTTTATTGATAACATTTACTCCAGCTTATCATAGTTCCTTATTTGTCATATACTGAAGCCTGAACCAACCTATGGTGTGTATATATGTATTAACGTATATATAAATGTATGTTGATGGATAAACTTTGTAGGTCATCCATTTAACTACATGTCATAAGTCTGGATGATTGGCTCTCTCTTAGGTAGTCATGTTTTTTTTATTTTCTGTTCTAAAACAATAGGAAATTATAGGCTATAATTCCATTACATATAAAGTATTTCCTCCTTCCCTCCATTAAAACACATTTAAACTAAACTAAAACTTTAATTTATTTAAAGAGGCTTTCATGGAGAAGTTAACTAGGGGAGTACTTAACATACCATGGAATTATAAACACACTTTTTTTTTAGAATAACAAATGAAAATAGAAAATGCTGTTAAAATGGGAAAAGAATCTTAGGAAGTCAAAATTCAGTTTTTCTAAATTCTAATTCTTTATTTTCAAGCAAAAATCCAATATGAGAGTTGAGAGGAAACAGTTTTTAAAAATCACATGAAGTAGGAAAGGAGGTAACAAAGTCTTAGAACAGCCTTAGAACAATCAACCAACTGCTGACAACAATTTGATTCATTAGGTAGCCCTAGTCTCTTAAAATATAAAACTAATCTAATAGTTTATCCTAAAGAGGCTAGCCTCAGGTCCATCTTTACCTTGAAAAGATTTCTGTCCAGGATCAGGAGAACAATTTATACAAAACTGCAATATTGTAAATGAAAACAGCTTTGAAAGACAAGATTGACGCAGAGACCAGTTATACTTCTAAAAGACTGATGTTGAAGCATGAGATTGATGATGAAGCTTCCTTCCCATCTCTTGTCCGAGAGGGAGCTATCAGCACAGAATGAGACATACATGTTCAGAGGAGAAATGGGTATAAATACATCTGTTTTGTTTGACTTGTTACAAAGAAAAGCTTTTATTTTTGTATGTTGGAGGATGTCAGTTTGTAAGAGTGCTGACAGGATATGAGAGAGAGAAAGAGAAGAAGAAGGAAAAGAAGGAGAAGGAGAAGGAGGAGAAGGAGGAGGAGGAAAAGGAGAAAGAGGATGGAAGGAGGGAAAGAATATTAATATTTTTAAAATATACAGAAAAGAGAAGAAGGGTTCACAATGAGCAAGACAAAGCTGATACTATGTTGTTTAATATGTATGTAACACTTCTTAAAAATTAAAAAAATTCAATCACATGTAGAAATAATTTTTGACAATTGTTTTCTGATATTTTGTGATTTGGATTCTCTCCCTCCCTCTCTCTACCCCTCCCTGGGCAGTAAATAGTCTAGTCTAGGTCATACTACTGCTTTCATGATATGCACATTTCCAAATTCCTCACACAGTGACAGAAGACACATATCACATATACAATTAAAAAAAAACTCATGGAGAAAATAAAGGGAAAGATGGTGTGCGTTGATCTGCAATCAGACTCTAATAGTTCCTTCTTTGGCTGTGGATAGCATTTTTTATCATGAGCCTCTTGGGGTTAACTTGGAACTTTGTTTTTCTGATAATAGTTTAATCTTCACAGTTAATCATCATACACTATTATCATTACTGAATATAGTGTTATGGTTCTGCTCATTTCACTTTGCATCAGTTCATATAAGTTGTTACAGGTTTTCTGAATTGCTCCTGTTCATCATTTCTTGTGGCACAATAATATTCCATTACGACCAGATACCACAACTTGTTCAATCATTCCTCAATTGATGGACACTCCCTCAGGTTCCAATTCTTTGCCACTACAAAAACAGCTACTAAAGTTATTTTTGTACCACTAGGTCCTTTTCCCCTATCTCTGATTTCTTTGGGATACAGACCCAGTAGTAGTATCACTGGGTCAAAGAGTATGCATAGTTTTAAGGTCCTTTGGGCATGATTCCATACTGCTCTCTAGAATGGAACACGTGTTTCACTAAGCTTTCCCTCTGTGATTTTAGATATTATCTTTAAGCATCAGATAGACTATAGCAGAAAAATGTAGTTTGCAGGGTCTGTTGGCAATGCTTTGAGGTGCACGCCTGAGGGAGAAAAAGTGTGTTGCAGCTAATTTTAATCTTTGAAAATCTACGAGAAATCTATAGAGAAGATAGGGAAAGGTGAGGAGAAATACCTTTATTCATAAAACTTTATTGACTGATTTTACAGAAATAAAACATTACAAAGAAAATTCTATGAAGATTTCAGAGAACCTTTTTATTCCTGGATATTCTATTCTAGACTATTTGTTGTGATGGCTGAAAAGATGATAAAGAACAAGGACTAACATGGTATTTCCTGGGAGATTGAATGTACTCCTATCTTAAGGAGAATATGAAAAGGATTCTTGAGAGACTTTGAACAATACCTGGAGTAAACTATCTGATAAAACTGTTCCCACAAATAATGAAAAATTATTTGCCAACAAGTGAAGGTTTTAGGTGACTATAGTAATGTTTCTTATCAAAATATTGTAAATAATTATCTTTGTTCTATTATTGATCTTGTTAAATTATATATTCTGTAAAGTCAGTGTTTTTTTAAACAAAGGAATTAAGAGTTTTAGTATAGAAATATAAGTAATTGCTATTGAGAAAGGGCATTCTCAAGTTTTCAGTATTTAATTAACTGAACTGGATGTTCAAACCAACTGGAAATTGTCAGACTCAAGATTCAAAGCCAGGCTTTTCAGACTACAGGTCTATACTCTATTCACTGCAACATTCAACTCTTTCCATCCACTGTATTATTACTCAGGTGATGCTTTAAGGCATCAGTGAGAGTCACCAACCATCAAAAAATTAAGTTTGCACTTCACCCAAAGGTCGGTGGAAAGTCACAGGGTGTGTATAAACAGCTGCCATATATCACTTACAAAGAATTGTACAGAAATGTCACATAAAGGATTCCATCAAGGATTTCAGTCCTGGAAAAGGTCGGCCAGTCATAAGGCTAACGCAAGAAATAACTGATGTCCTGATTCTTCTAATCTGTATCCCTGCAAAGTTAAGAGATCTAAAGAAAATTCTCTTGTGCATTGGATGGAACTTTGGAAAAGTTATGGGAACTATTTAAATATAGTAATTTAATTGTAGCCTTTTTAAAGAAGTGCCAGAGCCATCTGTATAAAAAAAAAAAGACTGCCTTGAACTTTTAAGAAGAGATTGCTCTATTCTAAAATAACATGGTATATAGGATAAAAGACATGTATGCTAGATAGTACTTAAGGGCAAAGTAGTGTCCAGTCAAAATCCAAGCTGCATGATGGCATGGAAATGACCGTGGGCTTTTAAGGGCTGTGTTGGTTAAATGCAAGTTCTAGAAAGTCAGAGGTAAAAACAAACAAAAACAAAACAAAACAAAACAAAAAACAGCTGAAAAACGATGTGTCCAAACTCATGAAGGAGAAAATATTTCTGAGGGCCAGCCAAGTTGGTATTTAGGAAGGCTCACTCATCCTCAGAAAGCTGGCTTCACAGTAATGATTTATTCAAACACACCAACTCGTTAAGCCATAAGAAGTCATATAGAATGTATATTCCAAGAAGTAAGGACTTTCTTTTTTTTTCTTTCCATTTTTGTCTTTGCCTGGAGGTAGCTAAGAGGCAAAATGTATTGACTGTTAAGCCTAGAGTCAGAAAGACCTGAGTTCAAATGTCACCTCAAACACTTATTAGCTGTGTGAACTTGGGTGATTTATTTAACCTGTCTGCCTCAGTTTCCTCAACTGTAAAGTGAGGATAACAGCAGCATCTACTTCCCAGAGATGTTTTGAGGATAAGTGCTTAGTGAAGTGCCTGGTACATTAAAGTCACTATATATATATATGCTTATTTCTTTCCCTCTCTTTCTGTGTATCTCCAGTCCCTAGGCCAGTCCCTGGCATGGAGTAGCACTTAAATCCTTGCTGATTGTCAGTAGAGGGACCAGGAGTGAAAGACAAGCTAAACTACAAGGAGATGTGTGACTTCATCCAAGAAATTCAAGCACCCTAGATTTGGGGTTTCAGTGTGGAGAGGTACAGGATATTCTGAGGAAGAATAAATGTTCAAAATCCCAAAAGCTGTTCCTCCTGTGCTTCTCTTCCTCAAACAATGCTTTGCTCTTTATGTTAGTTTTTCTTCCCCTCCTACACAAAGGAAGGCTAAGCTTGAAGTAAAGGGCTGCAATTTTCTAAGCTCTGCAAAAGGATAGGAATATTTAAGAGAACATAAATGATAGGAACTTATATTACTATGGTTTAGGATATATTGGGGGCAGAAACTACAAGACTAGGTCTTAGGATGATTTTTTAATGTCCCAAATTCTAAACACTATCATGGAATAGTCCATTTACAAATACTAGGACATTAACCCAAAAGGTTAATTATATAATGTAAAAATTGGAAGACAGCTTTCTAAATGAAGTTTAAGAGTATCTTGATTTAATAATTTGGGGGTCAAGGAGCAGATTATATTCTATCAAACCTAATCATTTTTCTTCATGAAGAATAAAATAAAGAGAATATCTAGCCCAGTTTATCAATTAGACTATCAATTAGATTAAGTACAAACAAGTTTTCTATGACTATTGGGCTTTTTTCTTTTCCCTTGTGTCCCGTGTATATCTCCTGGTGTTTTGGTTTTCCTGTTCAGCTTCCTCTCAATTTCAGGTGGGCTTGCCTTGCCTTTTCTAGATCCTGGTTGCTTCTTTTCATTGGCTAAAATCTTCCTCTGGTTTTATTCAGATTATTAAGAAGAATGGCAGAAAGGATTTCCTGGTTAGGAATAAACACAACTACTAACATGGTCTGAAAACTGACTGGCTACAGCTATGAAATGTTCTTTCTAAAATATCTCAAATGTTCAAAAATAGAAAATTAAATGAGCTACTGATGGGGGCCAATGGTCAGGCTAGAATTTAAATTTTGAGGTGAAAGGCTCTGGCCAGCACCTTAACTTGGTAGTCAGAGGTTGCTTCTTCTGCCTCTTACTGCAGTACAATATAAAAAATATTAAAAGATTTAGAAGAATAATAACTTCAAGCCATACAGCTGGTGTGGTCAGTTTTCTTAAAGCCATAAAGCACATACCTATGTGCTCATAAGTGTCAAATCTCAAGAAGCTATTGAAGCCCAAATAGATACACAGAGCACCAACATTTATTTAAAATAAGGTAAAAATATTCTTATTCTGTTCTTGGTCTGTGAGAGAAGGAAGAATTGACAAGCTGGAGAGCTCAATGTTGGCTCGCCTAATTAAAATATAAAAGCTAACTTGCCTTGTGATCCCTGGCTTTCGCCCTTGAACACAGAAATGAGATCACAGATTTTCACGAAGTCTAGGAGCGGCTGAAGCTGCCTCTGCTACTGCTGCTGCTGCTGCCTCTGTCTCTATCTTGCTCGAGCCTGAGTCCTGCATTACATCACTGGTGGCCAGCTCCCGCTGGGGTGGGAAGAGGAAGCTTCAAGGAGCGATTCCTAGACTGATTAGGATAAAGAAGGAAGAAGAAGAAAAAGCAGGAGCAGGTTCGCGAAACTGGGGTGGGTGTGCCAGAGCAGAAAATATCTGGGCAACCCCATCCTCTGTGCTACTGGAGCTCTTCATCCTCCTCCCGCCCTCCAAAGCACACAAACAAAACCAAAACAACCTCTAACAGCCCGAGTGAAAGAGATGCATTAGGAAGGAGGGGTCACGAAAGGAAAAAGGGGGACTGCGAAGAGAGAGGTAGAGATCTCCTCCCTCCCCCCACCCCTTTCCACCAGTGCATCCACAGAAAGGAGACAGCAGCCAAAGGATGCGATTTTTTTTAAAGGTGGGAAAGAATCTTTTCTGTACCAAGGAAGCGCATTAGCCGGCGGTAGTGCTGGAGGAATCAAGAGAAGAGGAGGAAGGCTCTCTCACCTTCCCCCCAGATGAGAAGATCATGCCATGGCAGAATTGGCGACGACGGCCAGCGGCAGCAGCAGAGGCGGCAACGGGAGGCTAGGAAGCAGCAGCAGCAGCAGCAGCAGCAGCAGTAGCAGTAGCAGAAACAGTCCTGCAGCAGGGGCGGCGGCGGCGGCGGCGGCAGCAGCAGCAGCAAAGGGAAAAGGAAGAGATGGGGAAGGAGGAGGCGGAGGAGGAAAAAGAGGGGGAGATGGGGCAGCAGCGGCTGTGAATCCCCAGGATGAGGATTACGAGTGCAAGATCTGCTACAACTATTTTGACTTGGACCGACGGGCCCCCAAGCTGCTCGAATGTCTGCACACCTTCTGCCAGGAGTGCCTCAGCCAGTTGCAAGTCCGTGGGGCTGCCCAGCAGGAGCGCGAGCAGCAGCAGCGGCCGCCCCCGGCCCCTCCGCCCTGGAGAACGGGGCCAGCGGCGGCTGCTGAAGCAGGGGCTGGGCCCGCCAGCCCGGGTCTTCGCTCCTCAGGCCTCGGGGGCATTGCCTGCCCAGTGTGCCGCCACCGCACGGCCCTGCCCGACAGTCGCGTGCACAGCCTTCCCAACAATACTAAGTTCGCCGAGGCCTTTCCGCTCTACTTACGCGCAGCGCAGGACCCGCTGCCTCAGGATAGTCTGCCACCGCTGCCGCTGCCCCTTCCCCCGCCCAGGCCCACGGGAGGCGCCCAACCGCACCACCCGGTTCTTGGTCACCCTCACGCCCACCACCACCCTCACCACCACGCCCACGCCCATTCCCACCTGCCCCCACCTCTAGGGCAGCGGGAAGAGCCGGCCGGCGGGGCGGCCGCAGCTCCAGCGCCCGTTGCTGCTCCGGCCCAGGCCCCTGTGCCCCTCGGCCGCGGCGGCCTTGGCTCCTCTGCCGGGCCCGCGGGAGGGGGCGGCTACGAGAGCTGCCAGAACTGCAAGCGAGCGGCGCTGACAGCGGGATGCGTATGCGTGGTCTTCTCCTTTCTTTCCATGGTAGTGCTGCTCTTCACCGGCCTCATCTTCGTGAACCACTACGGTGGGGGCGGAGGCGGGGGCAGCGTGACTGGGGCAGCCCCGGGCACCACAGGGGGCGGCTCGCCATCGCCGTCGCCCGTGGGGCCCATCTGCCTCTCGGTAGCCAGCATCCTGGCCTTGTTCTCTGTCGTTGTCACTTGGGTCATCTGTTGGCTCAAGTACCGGCCTGAAGGGGCTGCAGGGGGCTCGGCGGCAGCGGCCGCAGTTGGGGGCGGGGGCAGCGGCGGAGCTGGGGGAGGAGGCGGCGGCGGCGGCGGCGGGGGCGGCGGAGTCCCTCGGGGCCGGGCTGCGGCCACTGCCGGTAGCCGGAGGAACAACACGTAACTAACCAGCTGCTAGTTTCTCCAACCCTGGAGTAGTCCTAGGAGGGTCTGGATACCCCTACCCATCCTTGATTGCCGTTCCCCAAAGAGTCAGGAGAATCTTGATTTCCGGCTTTCTCTAGTCACTGCCCTCACCTTTCCATCTCCTCTGAAGTCCGATCACAGTCAGGGTGGGCAATGCTGGCAGACATATCCCCTCCCCTTTTTACTGCCCCTTTCTGTTTACCATTCTCTGCCCAGCTGGTGTTATTTACATCACTTACTCCGAGGGCTCCTGTGCCTACAATCCTTTTGAATGGGAACCTGATAATAGAATGAAGAGCAGAATGGCAGAAATCCAGACTGCCTTTGGGAAACTCCTCCCTTAGACTGCGAATACTTTAGTCCGTGCAAACGAGGGTCCTCTGCTTACCCCATACTCACAGTCACTCACGTGCACGCACGAAGTCCTTCCTCACTTCCCCTTTGGTTTCACAAGAGTTAGAAAAAGGAAAGGGAAGCGACGCTCTTCGGGGCCATCTTTCAAGCCTCTGTGGCTATACGGGTGTTGAGGGGATGGTGCGGGGGTAGTGGTGGATGGGTTCCAATCGAAAAGATGGAGGAAGTGAATGGGGCTGGGGGCCAGGAAAAAAACACAGAGTTGGACCCCTCTGCTCCTCGACCTACCGGAATGTGAGCATGCTTACATAATGTGTGTGATTTATACGGCACTGGAAAAAGGATAGGAAGGTTTTAGCTGGGTCACGTTAACTCCTCTGTACTTTCTCAGGGGCATGGACCAGTTGACTGGGTAGGTGAGCAGTGCGCGCGCGCGCAGGCTTGTGTAAGAAAGGCAGTTTACGCGCCTAGTGGCCACTCACAAAAACTAAGTTTCGCCATTGACAGCTCAGTCTCTCCGGGAGAACAGTGAGGTCCATAAGGCAAGTGGTTAGTCTTGATGTACTTATGTGGGCACAATTATTTCAGCTTCGGTAAGTGGACTTAAGAAGCCTAAAGTGCTCCTTACACTGGAACACACATAGCATCTTATTTTTTGCCCCCAATCGGAAGATACAAATCAGACATATTAAAGCAGAATATGATTAGTGTTCTATACACAGCCCTCATCCACTTTTCCTATTTAACATTTTAGACAATAATTTTAGAAATATTAATATGGAAGTTGCTTTGTGTATTGAGTTTCTCAAAACTGAGTTGATAAGTAATGAGATTCCTCTTCATCTGGCAGATTCCTAACCAAACAAACCAACATTTTGGACAAACTGACCCCCCCCCCCCCAGAAATTTAGTCAAAATTTTATACTGGGAAACAGACTCTGAGGTTATAGTAATTCATTTCAATTACATAATAAAGGAAGTTTGCACAGTGCCAAAATTCAAATGGCACTATTTTCCATAACTGACAATTTTCCCCTTAATTACCACGATTCTGTATTATAAGTTCCTCAGCAAGAACAGTGTTTACAAAATTGTTTATGTTTGACTGGTTGATACTTTTGTTGTAATTATTGATAAAACTTCATATGTGAAGAGAGATAATAGAACAAAAAGGTTTGCACATATTCCTTATTTTATAACAGCTTACTACAAATAATGGCTAGTGTATGGGGGAGAAGAGACTGATATGATGTACCTTGGAAAGTGGATGTCCTTTTTTTTTAAAAAAGCAAAAAAAAACAATCATAATACATATTAAGTAGGAAAGATTATTTATTCCATGTTTCAGTATTTTGTAATGAGATGAGTTTTAATGCTTAACAATCAGAAATTACAGATGGTAGTATGTTATTCCTTATGTATTTATGCAAGCTGTCTGCATGATATCCTGACCAGTATTCTATTTACAGACCCTTGAACATTGATATTTATCATAAGGATGCAATAATATAAGTACTATGTAAGAGGGGCAAGACAGCAATTGAAGACACAGTACAAAGGTATTTGATAACACAGGATGTGTGCATTGTCCAGATTATCAACATCCCAAAATATATATTTATACAAAGATTCATTTTAATTGCTCAAAGCACTTTGTGTGGCACTTATGCACTCAAAAAAATTCACATCAATTTTCTAATCTAAGAGTTTATATGTTACTGAGAGGGAAACAATTCACAAATATTATTATAGTCATTTCATGGAATTTCCTTTAGGAATAAAATAGAAAAATTTCAGTTTTGTTCTGTCAGAATTCAGCTCACTCATCTACCATCCTTAAATCAGTATTTTGAATACAGTCATATGAGATCTGTTTATCTCTAGGTTCTTTGTTTCTCCTACATGCTTACTTGGAAGCCTACATTTCATAGCATTATTTTTTTGCATTTTTCATACGTAAAATTATGTGACAACACCTCTGTATTTATTTACATTTTGTTCTTTTATTTATTTATACATGTACCACTATTGCTTAAATTCTGGGTGTATTTATGTCCGTTTATTTATTCATGTTTATCTATATCTGAATTTACTTTTATGTAGCTCTACACATATGTAAAAACATATGTGTCTGTAAACACACTGGAAAAGTTTATACTAGTTAACCCACTTCCTTAAACCAACAACCTGGCAGGCTTTACAAAAGCTATTCTGAGACTGACCTCCTGGTTCTTCATTTGAACCTACTGCATCTCATCAACCTTGACACATGACATAAAGAAGGTGGGCTAATGAGGCTAAAATAGGTTACTTCAAATATGTTAGACATATATGTTCCAAGGAACCTTTACAATGACTTTACACAAGTCTAGTAATATTTGGCTTCTTTCATGAACTGACCATGACTCATATATTTCATGTTCATGGGAAATTTTAGTTCAAATCTTTGATAAGTTCAAAATGTCCAAATTCAATAGACTAGCACCTACCACATTTTAGAAGACATTGGTTCTAGCTGTCTTTGCTTGATTAATGAGATATTCATTTCTATTTACCCTCCAGTAGCGGGATGATGTGATGAAGAATATTCATTTTAACTTTCTGTTGGTTCTACGATACTTGGGGTGGGGGCCCTTCTGTTTCAGAAGAATGTTGTAATATGTGCTGATTAACTATAGAGTCCTGTGAGGCCACCATGGCTTAGATTGTCACTGAACTATCACTCACCAGTGACCCAGTGCCTATTACAGTGCCTTGCCTATAGTAGTGACTCAATAAACAGTTATTTAAGGAATGGTGTGGAGGATTTCTAGTATGACTTGATTTTCTTTCTTTCCTTTGGAGAAAGAATATTCAGGAACCTTGTGGAATTCTAGATCCCTTTATAGCAATTGAGTCAGTGTTTCTATACCTAGACCCTAGAAGCTATCTCAGAATCACACCCCCTGCGAAGCCAGAAGTTCCCTTGTGACTTTGGAAATGCCAAGAATTGGTGGTTTCAAGTTAGTAATGGCAGGGTGTATGTGTATGTACTCAATCTAGACTTTGCCTAAACAAAAAATCACTCAGCTATATTTATCACACCATATAGAAAGTTGACATAACAAATGGGAAAGAGAATTTGCCCAGATGTTAGGTGACTTAGATTTTTGTTCTAAAACTGCTTCTATCTAACCTTGTGACCTTGAGCAAACAACTTATACACTCTCTGCCTCAATTTCCTCATTTTTAAAATGAAAATAAATTCTAGCTTGTCCTTATCTCAGAAAGATGCTGAAGGTTTAAATATGAAAATAGTTGTGGAGAGCCACTATAAAGAAAGAGGACCTTTCCATTTCTTTATTTCAGTCAGAGAAATTTTAGAAACAACTTCAGCTCTATTTCTAAGCACTACAGGACTTAAAGACAACTCAAGTTAATATAGTAGTTGTCTAGTTGTTGCTCTGTTATGTATATTTCTGGACATACTCTTAACATTTGTCATTAGAAGTTTCATTAGATTTCATCAATTACTGCCCTTTCCACTTCATTATCTAATGATGAAGTTACTTGCTTTATACTTAATTCCATTGTTCATGGAAAGAAGTATTTAGAGTTTGGAAGGTACTTTACAGATCAATTTGCATGAACAAATGCATCTAACACTTGTTCCTATTTATGTCTTTTATATCATTTCACTTTCTCAATATATATTTACATTTCAAATTTCCTATATCATCTAGAAACTCAGTTCAATTCATATCATTTGACAAAGCAATATATCCTCTGCTGAATGTGCATTATTAGTTCTTTGAAATCAAGGATTTTTAAAAATTTGGATTTTTTTAGGATATATATTTTGTTTCCAAGAGATACATGTAGAGAAGTTGTGCTAAAATTGATTTTAGGTTGGGACCTAAAATATGTTGGAGTAAATACTTGTACATTTTTTGATGTTGTATTAATGAATCATTTTCTTCTGTCTAAGCAACATATATAAAGATCACTTTGCTTGATCACAGAGAGGCTTGAATATGAAACATTTCCTGCTCATTATTACTACTTTGACCCAAAGAGAAACTCTTTTATTTGTATCCAACTCTTCTTGACAGAGGTCCATGGAGTTTTGTTGGCAAAATACTGGAGTAGTTTGCCATTTCCTTCCCTAGCTCGTTTTACAGATGAGGAAACTGAGGCAAACAGAAGTTAAGTCACTTGCCCAGTCTCATAGTTAGTAAGTTTCTGAGGCAAGTAGAAAATATTCTTCTTGCTTCATCATTTATACAAATTCCAAGTGTTCTAGTTCATGAAATTTACAAGCAAGCTTCCATATGGAAAAAATAGGCAATATTTGTGCACTCCCCAGAAAAAAAGAGGGAAAAACAAAACCTCTTTGACTTTAGCAACTATAAGTTCATGAATTTCATTCAAAGCATTTGTGCTTTCAACTTAGAAAGAAGTGTGCCTTTCTATATTGCAGGCACTGAAAAGTAAACAGGAATGATGGGAGTGAGAAGGGAATGAGTAGAAGGGGAAGAGAAAGAGGATATTATGTACCCCTAAATCAGGAAGGAAATCTATAAAGGAAGCTATTTCTAAATGAGAGCAGAACCAAATGATTTAGAAATCTAAGGGCTAGGGAAAGAACCCACCCCAACACCCTCTGTCCTGGGTTCCCAGGGAATCTTCACATGGGAAAAGAGATGACTTACTAACCAGCTCTGAGCCTCTCAAAATAGATAGAGAAGCATCAAACTAGGTTGCAAAATGTTATTTTCCCCTAGACTCATAGAAGTTAAATTGGGAGCTCTAACCCAGTCTAGGGAAGCCAAAGACTTTTTGCTTTCTGGCCACAATGAATATTTTCCATTCTGTGTGAACAACAAATAACTCAGTTTATATTCACAAACATAAATATAATTTTAAAATAGTGTTGAACAATATCTAAGTGATGGAAAATCTAAAGATATGATAATATCTAGATTATATGAAGGCTTGGAGTCCTTAAGCCAAACCACCCATTACCACAGAGAACAGAGCAAAGTTCTACAGGAGAAATGAAGCATTTGTGTATTTCTAGTTTTATTGAACTCGTAGAAAACCGCTTTCTTTAAAGTTAGCCTTAAACATTTTCCAAACTGAAGGTTCACTCCTTTTCATTCAGTGGTGACACTGGGAGTGTCTCCCAATTCTCATAGCCCAGGTTTCTTAAGAAACTGATTGAGGGATAATAGTGAGAACTTGGGTTTATTTGGTTTGCTTTGTTTTAATTAGCAGAGTATGGCAAAATGAAGATCTAATGTATCAATAGTATTAAAAAATTGACCACACATTACAAAAAGAAGGCATTGATTTTGTCTCTTAATTAAAACACTACACACTATTTGTGAGAAATGGATTTGGATATAATGGATTTTGAGAAATGGTTGCTTGGGTATTTTAGTCTTACTTAATGTCTTGTCGGATTAGCATGGATACTTCTCTACTTATGATTACAGTGAAAGAGTTCTGGATTTGGAGTCAAGGGACCTAGATTCAAATCACCCCTTGCAGTTTTATATCTATGAAAAATCTTAAAACAAACAAACAAACTTTACTTTCTGCCTTAGTAACAGCTCTAAGACAGAAGGTCAAGGGTTGGCATTGGAGGTTAAATGACTTGCCCAGGGTCACACGTCTAGGAAGTGTCTGAATTCAGATTTGAACTCAGATCTTCTTGAGTGCAGGCCTGGTGCTCCATCTACTGTGCCATCTAGCTGTCCCTAGAATCCATGATTCTTTTTTAAAAAATTAATTTACTGCTTATCTGATCCCTGCCCAAATAAGGGGTTCCTAGAAACCTCGTTTATCTTTGTGATCAGACACTCAGTGATCTTACATTTTTCTTTATTCCTATGTCACAGACAACTCTGTAACATGCATGTGTTTGCATATATACATTTCACACATATGATTAGTTAATGGGTTTTTTAAATGTGGTCTCCATGGAAGGTATTAAATTCTTTTTAAAAAGTTCCCCCCTTATAACTGAGCCTTAGTAATTAATTACATGCTATTTGTTCTAGGTATAAATAGATTTACACTGAGTCATGCCTGCTGGAAATCCATGGAGGATTTCATTAGCATGGAAGTGAACACCCTTAATTGCTTTCTATTTTGATTCCTAAAGCTTTTACTATCTTCTTAATGAACTTAGAAAGAAGTGTGCCTTTCTATATTGCATGCATTGCAAAGTAATCAGGAACCATGGGAGTAAGAAGAAGATGAGTGGAGAGGGAAAAGAAAAAGAGAGAAAATACTACAAACCTCTAAATCAGGAAGATAATCTATAAAAGAAGCTATTCCTAAATGAGGGCTTCCAGAACCAAATAACTTAGAAATCTACAGGCTGGGGAGAGAACCCATCCTATCCACCCTCTGTGCTGGGTTCACCAGGGATCCTTCTTGGGGTGGGGAGGGAGGGGGAGGAGATAACTTACCTATCAGCCTTGAGCCACTCAGAGAAAATAGAGAAGCATCAAATTAGGTTGTAAAAAAAAATTTTCCCCTAGACTCATAGAAGTTAAATCAGAGGTTCTAACCTAGTCTAGGGTAGCCAACAGGCCCCAAAAAAATAATTTAAAAAATTGAAGATGATCAAAATTTTAGTTAGAGATTAGTTCAAATAAAGATGTAGTTTCTTTCCTATCCAAGTTTATGAACCCTTGGAAATCTATCCATGAACCTCTTAGGAGTCCATGAAACCCAGATTAATACTCTTTGAATTGAACCTTGGAGATGTTTTGGTCCAACTATTTTATCAGTTAATCACTCAATAACAATTTATCAAATTCCTACTATATGCTAAGCACTGGGGGTACAAAGACAAAATGAAACTATTTCTGCCTGCAAGGAGCTTACATTCTATAGGGAAAACAATCCATATCCACACATACGTACATACATACATACATACATATATATATATAATAAGAGGTAAGGGAGTCACTAACATATGAAAGGAAACAAGAAAAGCCTCAAGTAGGAGGTGGTATGCTATTGATCTGAGTTTTGGAGGAATCTAGGGATTCTAAGACAGGAAGGAAGGAACTATAAACAGAAAAATTTAATGATTTCCATTGAAATAATAAATGTAAAGCATTTGAATATAGTTTATCTGTTTGAGCTATCCACTACATAAGACTGCCTTTCTTTTGATTGCCTTGCTATGGAATGAATTTCTGCTTTTTTTTCCTCTAAGAAAGAAGCAAAAAGAAGAATAAGATAGTGCCAGAAATTCAAATGGGAGAGACTGAAAAATCAGATCATAGTGAGACTAGTGGTTCAGGCTGAAGATTAAAAAGGAAGAATCAACAGAGACCAAAAAGAGAGAGCTGAAATCTGGATAATAATAATAAGTTGACATTTACATAGTGCTTTAAAATGAGCAAAATGCTTTAAATTATCTTACTTATTTTTTAAAACTCTTATCTTCAGTCTTAGAATCAATACTGTGTACTGCTTTCAAGGCAGAAAAACTGTAAGGGCTAGGCAATAGAGGTTAAATGACTTGTCCAGGATGATACAGCTAGGAAATACCTGAGGTCACATTTGAGCCCAGGACCTCTTGTCTGTACATCTGACTCTTACTCCCCTAAACCACCTAGTTGCCCTTTAAATTATCTTATTTCAAATGAAAAGATACTTGTCATATTCCTAAGTTGTTTTTAACCCTATGTCTTATAAATCAGAAAAAGTGAAATAGCGACTAGAAACCCACTTTTGAATCTTGAAAGCTTGGGTCTGCCTCTAACAAATATTGTCTGGGTGACCCTAGTCAAGTCATTTAAAGTCTCTGTGCTCTAAGCACCTAAATTTTTAAGTTGAACACTTATGATCTCATTGGTAGAGGGGATTTTCTCACCCTGGAATTCCTTATATCAATGAAATTACAGTTCTAGACCCTAGACCCTGTCTCCTGTCTTATAAATCTAGGTAACTTCCTTTGAATTTGAATCCCTTAAAACTTAAGTCTTTAAGAAGGAATTCTGATAATGCCATAGATATATATGGGTGTGTATGAGAGAGAGAGAGAGAGAGAGAGAGAGAGAGAGAGAGAGAGAGAGAGAGAGAGAGAGAGAGAGAGAGAGAACAATGTAGTAGCAGATTGACATTGTTTGGCAAAGTAGGTCTGAGCTGNAAGAAGAAGAAGAAGAAGAAGAAGAAGAAGAAGAAGAAGAAGAAGAAGAAGAAGAAGAAGAAGAAGAAGAAGAAGAAGAAGAGAAGAAGAAGAAGAAGAAAGAGAAGAGAAGAGAAAGAGAAAGAGAAAGAGAAAGAGAAAAGAGATAGAGAGGAGAGAAAACAATACTAATTAGAAAGTCTACTTTCTCCCCCCACCAAGAAATACAATCATCAAATGGTTGACAGAAACTAGTTTATGTATGATAGGTGCACACACAGTTCTAGTTGTAAAGGACCAAGAGAGACTGAGGTGATGTTTGAAGAATCAAATAATTTATAATCAACGCCATCAGCAAATCTGTCCTTTTCTATTTTAGTCCCTGGAAAATCCAATACTTAGCCCTTTACCCCAAGCATCCACCCAGATTTCCACAATTTTAGTCTATTTCTAATGATTTCGCTTTCATACCAAAAGTAAAACATCTGATATGTTTTAGTTAGACTTGTATTTAGCAAGTATTTTAAAGAATTTGCCTCATTGAATTTCAATGTTGCTATTCTTCAAAAAAGCAGAAAAGAACACATGACCCTTGATTCTCCACTCAGAAAGGTCAGGGTACTTTGCTCATCCCTTGCCTACTACATCATTAGTGCATTTTGCAGTACTCTATCCATATTTCTCTCCTTTTGAGACTTAAAATAATCACAATTCCTTCAAATACTTTGGATATAGGAAAGAAGTTTTGCTCACCAATAGGTAGAAATAGATTGCTATATACATTGTGAGCTCTGATAAACTCAAGTTAATAGATTGGTTCAAAGACAACATTTGCTTAATACAGCCAAGATCTGATACTCCCTCATTTAGCTTTCTACTCAATAAAGCAGTTAATTTTAAAGAAACAAGGATTTCATAGAAGCATAAAGAATGAAAGAGTCCTTAAAGATAACATTTACAGACAAAATATAAAAATGAATGTGTCCAAAGAAAATTGAACCCACATTTTCTAAAAATATTGATGTTGGAGGAAATAAAAGGCAGTTTACAAGAGAGAAAGGTGCTCTTGAATTAGAAACCCAAAATAGTGCACAAGGTGGCCTCAGTTAGGAAGTTCTGGATTTAAGTCTTGCCTCTGATATACACAGGCTGTGAGAAAATACTGAGGGACCTTGGAGTAGTGGCAAAAAAAAGGCAAGGCAGGGAAATTCTTATTCTGTCTTAGCTTTAATTCAAATATGACTAATTAAGAAACAAAGGAGGCCTAAATGCTGACATTTTGCTAAGATGTTATCCTTCTGTCTTTTGCACTCCTGGACACCAAATTCCTATAACAAGAGCACTTCCAATTTTTCTAGTCACCAAGTTTAGGACTGGGAAAGGGAAGATCTAATCTGGATATTTTAGGGATATTCTTCTTTGGCAAAGAGCAGTCTGTGGTCCTGTGTCTGGGTCCACAGACTCTCTTTTTTAAATGGCAGAAGTTTAGAAGTTTGGCAACCCAGAAATGGTCTACTCCATCAGCCATACCATAGTCAAGAAGAAAGAGAGGCATACCTCAATGACTGAACACTCTAAGGCTGAACAATAGGGGTATATAGCTTTATTCATTGGAAGTGTGCCTCTGCAGCACACTCCCCACTAATTACACACACACACACACACACACACACACACACACACACACACACACACGAATTACCTGTGTGGAACTAATTTTCACTTAAACTTTTGAGAAGTTGAACCAGGAACTTGTGGGCAAATTTTGAAAATCAATCCCTTCCCTCTCCATTGTGTACTTACCCTCAGATTTGAAATTGGCTTAAAAACATAAATACATATCTGTATGCAACTTGACATAAATGTCAATATAAATACATATCTATATGTCAGGAAGAGGAGATTTTTCTGGCATGGAATATCTGTGCATCTAGGGATGCAAAAAAAGAAAAAGAGCGTTCCATTTGCCCTGTTCTCTGGCTATAGTCTACCCTATTTTACCCTGGTCCCAATTTGCTTTCTATTCTGAGTGTTTTCTCTTTTCTCTACTCATTTATTCTACCAGAACTGCATAATTACCACTCGAACAAGTTTATTTCTAGTTTTCTATTTCCAACAAAGTTTTCATCTTTACCTATTTGTTTATTTGCCTGCTTGTTTGTTTATTTGTTTGTTTGTTTGTGTATTTATTTGTAAGCCTATGAATTGCAAACACAATGTTTTTTGACTTTTTGTCCCCAGCTCTTAGCATAGTGTTCAGTACATGGTAAGGACTTAACAAATGTTTGTTAACTGATTTTTCTCCTTTCTGCTAAGTTTGAATAGGTAAAGATTCCAACTTACAGTTCATTAAAAAAAAAAAAGTTTTCCCCCTGATAAAAAACAGAACTGAATTCTTCATGCTGCCTCTTGACCACTTCAAGTCTAAGAACAGCTCTGAAGAAGCAGTTAGCTTTCCAAAGCCCTGGGCTAGTCAGTACCTACAATGTCCTCCATGAATAACTCACCCTTTAAGGGAGCAGATTGAATAAAATTTAACTAACACAAAGTCACCTGCTTAGCTACCTGTTCTTTTATCAGCCTATCTGCCAATAATATTGTTTCTCAACACATTCCCTCCCACTCATCCCCATACACTGCCTAGACCTTCCTGTCTCCCCTTCATCTACTGAAGGGTCTCTCTACTTGGCCTGAGAAAATAAGATTAGTGTGTTGAACTCTTCTCCAAAGGAAACTTTGGCTCACGTTGAAAAGCAAGAGGGTCCTAGGTCATCCCTGTCTGGAATGACAGTCAGAAAAGACCGATCTGGAATCCTTGCTCTTCCAGGAGTGATCACTGAGCAAATTTACTTAATATTCTCTCAGTTTAATTTCCTTCAATATCCTCTGAGCTTCAGTATCAAATAGGGTGATAGTATTTATATTACCTAACAAAGTTGTTCAAATTATCATGCAATCATAATACATGTATAACGAAGATCAGATCACCTGCCAGCACTGGGAGGGGGAAGGGAAGGGAGAAGAGATAAGTTCCATCATATAACTTAGGAAAACTTGTGTGGAAATTTGTTATTACATGTAATTGATAAATAAAATTATATATATATACATATAAATATATAATATAATTGGTAAAAACAAATTAGTGTGCAATTAACATTTAAACATGACCTGTTATTGGAAACCACCCACTTAAGTATTAATCCACCTTAGTAATTGGACAATGAAGATATTTAACCGAACATTGCTCATAGCATTACAGTTAGGGAGAGGTGGTTTCTGGGATCTGAACCTATGATTCTCTCAGTATAAGGAAGTCCTGATATGGACACTCCCTTTACCAATGTTGACCTTAATTGGAACTTAAAGACTCAGAGTGTTGCCTGGAAGGCACTAAGAGGTTAAATAATTTGCTGAAAATCACACAACAAGTATGCGTCAGAGGAGAAACGAGAACCTAGATGTCTCTTGTTCTTAATCTGCTTTCGTCTCACAAATTCTTTCCACATAATGTTCCTCTTACTAGAACCTCTCACACTTTCCATTTCCCACCCAACTTTCCCCTTCCTTTACATCAGTTTCCCCTACAGTTTCTCAAATTGTCCACGATGAGTGTCAACTCCTGCTTTTGGAGCCTAAAAATAAAATAGATTATTTTCCCCTACTCTTTCTCTTTCCAATCATCACAAATGTCCTATTTCACCCCCCACAGTCCTCATTATAGAAACAGGCAATGCTGATTGCTCTGTTTAAAGCCTAGTCCCTGTATTTGACAAATACCGAGGTTTTTCTGAGAATGTGAACTATGAGATGAAATTTCTCTGAAGATTATTATAAAAATATAGATAACTCAAGGTCCAAAAACTTGCTTTTTTTATTTATTTGAAACCTTACCTTCCAACTTAGAATCAATACTAAATATTGATTCCAAAGCAGGAGAGTGGTAAGGGCTAGACAGTTGGGGGTTAAGTGACTTGCCCAGAGTCACACAGCTAGGAAGTGTCTGAGGTCAAATTTGAACTGAGATCCAGATTCCAGGCCTGATTTTCTATCCACATAGCCGTTTTCATGAGCTTATTTTGAAATATTTTGATAACTGCATTTCAGTGTAGCTGGCTTTCTTTGTAATCCTACGTATTTTATCATATGCATTTAAAAACATGATTCTTAAAAGGAGCTGACAGGATCCACTAGATAGTCACAGGGGACGACGACATTAAAAAAGTCTAAAAACTTCATGCTAGTGTTGACACTTTAGAATGGTCGTGACTCTATTGATCAGCTACATTCCATCAACTTCAACTTTAGAAATCACCCTGTCATATCACAAGCCTAGTCTAACAAATGCCAGCCTGGAAATCAGGATTGAAATTGCTTAGTTTGTTATCAACATGCCTCATAGTATAATTCCCACAGCTAAGGTAGTATATTTTTGTATGAATTTATGTATTATTGCTAACAATCAATTTAAACCCATTGATTTACATAGATTCTGCTGGACCTCATAATATTCCATGCTTGCTTTGCTCTATTGTATAAAAAACATTTACAAAAGGAGAGGGCAATGCTTTTACTAAGCCAGAGAGTCTGTGAAAAGCAAGAGATTTTGTTGATACATTTATGATGCTTTTAAAGGAAAGGTGGTGTGGTAGAAATGCAAATTATAGTAGATAGAACTATGATGCAAAGGGCCATGGAGGGACAAATCTAGAATCAGTAGATGTTGCCATAGGACGCTCTCTGCTGGCCATCGAGTAAAAAAGACTTAGTTTTGATTCCCTGATAGCTCCAAATTTCCTTTCCAGTTCTTTCATACTTTTTGGACTAGGGAGTGGAGTAGAATGAAGGGAAAGAGGAAAAGAAGTAAAGTAACTGGGCATATTTTTCTTCTAAAGGTAAATGTGGTTTGAAGTCGAAGAAATGAAGAGACCAATTCTGAATCATATGATCAAAGTAAAAGTCATTGAGTCTTACTAGCTCTGTTTTACTGATGAGGAACCTGAGTTCAAGAGAGATTTAGTGATTCATACCAGCCATAAAGGTAATAGGTATAGAGGAGTGAAATCCACTCAGATCCTCAGACTCTTTCCACTGTGGTACAGATTCTCTAAGCTATACAAGGGGCAGCTAGGTGGCATAATGGACAGAGTCGTGGGCCTGGAATTAGAAGACTCATCTTCCTGGCCTCAGACATTTACTAGCAGTGTAACCCTGGGCAAGTCATCTCACCCTGTTGGCCTCAGTTTCCTCCTCTGTCCAATGAGCAGGAGAAGGAAATGCCAAATTGCCCCAATATCTTTGCCAAAAAAAAAAAAAACCCACACAGGGTCACAAAGAGTCACATAGGACTGAAAAACAGCTGAACAACAATAGGTATACCAATCATACTTGGGAATCAAGGTGATATCAAAGCTATGAAACAGGTAGGGGCTTTTAGCAATAAACTATGGAAGAAGCATGAGTTGGACACATTAAAACAATGATTCTGGGAAAGCCCCCTAATTGCTCATATGATGGTTGGCAAATGGACAAAATCTGTCTTGCAAAGGAAAGGTCCAGTGCTGTATGAATGAGTGAATGAGCATTTATGAAGGCTTTACTGTGAAATACTGGGTGATGCTCTGTGAAATACAAATAGAAAAGTAAGGCAGTTCGGGCTCTAAAGGATCTTACCTTCTAATTCAGGAGAGAACATATAAAAAAGGTTTCAGCTGCAAGTCAGCTGGAAAAGTCCCATGGTCCTTAGGGTACAGTGGCAAAGCAGATGATATTGCCTTTTCAAATCAGTATTTGTTTGACAATCACTTCCTACCTAAGTTTCAGCAAAATCAAGAGTTGAATTAGATAATGTCTAAAGTCTCTTCTAGGGCTAAATCCCATGATCCCCTTTGAAAATCTAATAAACAAGGTTATTTCCAAAGAACCAATAGGATACCTCCTTGCCTCCCCATATCTTGCAATGGTCAATGTGGGCTTTGGGTTGCGAGGGGGGAACCCTCCTCTGTTTAGAGAACCAATATGTTTGGTAGGACCAAAGACTTAAAACTGTACATTCCCCCCTGGGTCATTTACTCTATACCCTTTATTTCCAACAAAGATGAAATGAGAAAATTGAGGGCTAGAGAGGTTGTGACCTCCCCAAGGTAAATGGCATAGCATGAAGAAGCCTAATACTCTCCACAACAGATTCTTTGTTCCTTCTGTCTAGTCAAGTCCAGTTTGTCTACTACCAAAGGACAGGGGTATAAGATCACCAGATTTCTACATTGGAACCTTGTTTCATCTAGCCTCATTCTTATGGAGCAGTTTACTCCCAAAGGAATCTGCAAAACACACACACCACCTAGGTGCCTTTACTGCTCTGTCCTTTGGTCAAATGGGAAAGAAGTTTAAGCCGAGCAGGAGACCAGAATCCTGGAGAATTCCTGGTTCTCAGTCTTTACTAGATCAAGAGATCCTAAGGGTAGGTAGGGTCTCGTTCCATGCCAATCTTTGTATAACGCTTCTTACTTATAATAGGTGCTTAATAAATGTTCATGGAATTTAATTATACTGGATTGTAACACTAGAGATAATTCTAGCTGCAGATTGCCTGTCATATACACTTCCCTATGTCTTAAAAAAGGGATTATATATCCTACATGAAGATGTTTCTTTAAAAAGTAGATAAAGTCAATCAGTTTCCCCAAGTCCTACTGGAGTGCTTCATCCTGGCAGGGTTAGGTCCTACTTTCTGGATAAGGTTTTGAGTATGAGTCGGTCTGCTCTTCAGGGACCTTTTTTAAGCTTGATTTAGAGAGGGTTATCACTATTGTAAGAACTTTTACTTTAAGTCACAATCTGTGTTGGTGTATAGAATACCTAAACAGGAAGTCTTAGGTCTTTCTAAAACTTTTAAATATCAAACAAATAGTTTTGGACTTTCTTCTCTCCCTTCTTTCCTTCCCTCCCTCCCAGCAGGCCCTACTTTCTTGCTTGCTTTCTCGTCAGATAAATTGATAAATCATCGGGATGTTAATACTTTCACTGTTTCCGGTTATTTCCCCTTACATATATTACGGTTCCGAAGAAACCTCCTAATCCCCACAGGAGGTTGCCAGAATGTGCCCCTGGCATTGCTGGACCCTGATTTGTGGGCCTTAAGTCCCTGCTGGGCAGAGTCCTGTCTTTCCAGTAAGGGCTGTATCTTGGGTTGTCAGAACGTTTAGTGAGTAAATCCAGCAGCTCAAATACAGACACCGACGTACGGAAAAGCTGCCTCCCAAGTTTAATTGCCGGATTCGATTTCTTGCGGAATCGCTTTTGATGTCGGGAAAATCTCTTTAGAGGGTATTTGTTGCAACTTCAACCCCAAAGGCAGAGAGAGAGATGGGGAATGAGGAAAGAAAAGAGAGATGGGGAGGGGTGGTTTGAGAGAAGGGGTTGTGTGTATGGTGAAGGGAACGGCAGGAAGAGAAAAGTGGAAATGTAGGTAGGGGCCTGCGGAATAAACTAGCTTCTCTTTGGTTTGAGCCTGCTCCTCAAGGGTTCATTGTTCTTCTGGACCACGGCCCCAATCCCACACTTGGAGATTTTCTTAAGGCGAAAGCCTGTACAGGAGATCCACACCCCCTGCATCTCTTCTTTCCTCCCAACCAGCTCAATAAAATAAAGGACTCCACATCTAACCTCCTTCCAGAAAATTCCAGGCATTTGCACAAAATTATGCGGAGCCTCTGGTCTTGGGCAGAAGCAAGCCCTGACTAAGGATTTGGGAAACTTACAAACAGGTATTCAGCATCCACTCCGACCAAACACACGCAGAGTGAAAGTAACTAGTTTGTCACTTTAGTTGATACCAAATCGCTCGCCCATCTCAGGGAGCTCAAAACGTATTAACAGCCCCCCCAGCTCCCCCCCCCACACACACACACACTCATGCACACCCTTGCCAGATTCTGAATCTTTAGCCAGAGCAAACTTTCATTTCAGTGGGTATAATTAGACTAAGGCAAATTTCCTCCGCAGCTCCTCCCAGTAACTAACAATACGAATATATCTCGGAGGGGTGATCTTTCTAGGAGCCAGCTGTCCTGTGCTCCCACCATCGATTTGGTTTTGGAAGCCAAACGCAGGCTGGGTTGGGGTGGTGCTGGTGCTGGTGCTGGTCGTGGTGGTGGTGGAATGAAATCGGCTGCAAGGGAACGAAGTATAACTGGAAGGCCTCCAGGCATTGGTCAAAAGCACCATTTCTCTCTCAGCTGTGTCTGAGCAGTTCTACTTCCCTCAAATCTGAGCTCCTCGGAGCAGAGGGAGGGAGGAGGAGAGGGTCACAGTCTCTCCCAGCACATAGAAGTGTGATGAGGAAGCTGAGGCAGATAGCTTCAGTGTGGTGGTGGGTATAACCATCCGCATCCCTACCCATCTCTTGAGAACAGTTGAAAACTTAGGCGGCCCATCTACCTAGTAGAATAGAATGTAAGCTCTTTGAGGGTAGATACAGTTGGGGATTTTTGTCGTCGGCATAGCGCGACTCACAGTGGCAATTGAATAAGTACTAGAACGAAATACATAAATAAGGGAATGGAAAAGGCTAACCCCAAAGTTCGCTTATTTCATACCTATAGAATTAAAATAAAGCTCAATGTGCAAGACGAAAAAAGCCTGCGTTCGACTAAGGATAATAATGAGCCTGGTCATCGGCAAAGCCTCTTTTTCTGGACCCAGACCCTGAGGTTAGTGAACCAGAGCCCAAATGGAATCTCATTGGATGGTCCATAGAACTTTAGCTTTTAGCATGATTGATGCTATCATCGCCATTAAGGGCTATCATCGCAATTAAGGGCTACATAATTAATAAAGATTACACCCATTATATTTAAACTTCACCCTTAATTAATTTGGCGGGTGGGTGAGGGGATTTACGAGATCTCCGAGACTCATTTGCATTTGGAAAATTCCACCAGCGATGCTGCCTTGGTGTCGCAGGACTCCAGATTAATTGGTTTAAATTAAGTCGTGGGCAAATGTCTTCTTACATCCTATGCGTCTGGCCCTCCTCCCCAACCGGTATTCTTTCGTAGGAGAAACTCAGACAGCGCCTCCCATTGCCGACCTCCACTGGTTCTTTGCAGCGAAACAAAATTCTCCCTTGCCAAGTTCTGCCACCCTTTGATGCCCAGTCAGCTGGTCCCAGGACCTTGCTCCCTGAAGAAAAGTGGGTCTTCTCTTTTGCGCCGGAGGGTTTCAGATCCTTTAGGGCCTTGGCCAGCGTGAATACACTGACGTCCCTGGTAGTCGCATACCCGGCCTGGGAAGCAAATAAATCCGGGGGAAGAGCAGCCTAGCATTTGCCTTCTTCTGCCCTTTCTCTCTCCCCGAGACTACCCCATTTTCCGCACAGGCATAAGGCTTGCCTCTTACCTAATTTTACTCTGCCAGTTTCAGCCCAGAGGAGGTTCAAGTTTTAGATTTAGGAACTAAAACTTAGAGCAGAGGTCAAAGTCTTCAGAAAATCTCAGCCCGTTTTACTGCTGGTTTGGCTCAAGTTAGTGGGAAAAGGGAAATTATGACCCTTAAATGAATTTCTCTAATTATGATTAACCCTAGACATGGGACGGAGACACTAGCGTGCATCAGCTTTGCTCAGTATGGGATCTATTTTTGGAACACCTTAGTCCAGTAATTTGATGGAGAGGGAGAGTAATTCTAAAACTAATGAAATATTGCTCCTCAAGTGTTCAAAATTCCACTGGTGACGAGGAGAGGGTATTAGTCCCTGACCTTGCCCTTATCTACCCAAGCTCCCTGCTCTCTTAGCAACAAGAGAGACTAGAAGATGCGATCGGCAATAAACACTTTAATCTTGCTTTTCTCCAAGAAGTAGCTGCTTCAGTACCTCCAGCTCCCGGGGTGCGGAGAAGATAAGCCCTGTACCTCCTTCTCTTCCTCCCTCCGGTCCTACCTTCTTCCCTCCCACACATTCTTCTCTCTTGAAGAGAGGAACACTCAAAATCGCCACCCTACCGGCGACACCAAGTCTTCCCTTGTTTCCCAAAGCCTGGTGAAATTCACTTTTGTCCGGCGTCACACACATGTTCCTTGCTACCCGAAACAGCAATGAAATCCGATAATGAAATCAGCTCACCGAAGGGATCACAAGTTCAAAATCCCCCACGACTTATTATTCCCTGCTCTTTGAAACACACACACACACACACACACGCACACACACACGCACACACACACACACAAATACACACAAAGGGGATGGGGTTAAGTCTGAGTCAAATAAAACCATCCTGACCCAAGTTCTTTGGAAAGGAGAACAAGCAAAATGTGACCGAAATTATTCCTCCTCTGCTTTCCAGAATAGCCCTATTGATGACTATTTCAACAGCAAGCTTTAAGGAAATGAGCAAAAGGATTCTTGCTAGACTCAAAGCGCTTGCTATTATTACAAATATTAACAAGAGGGTAAAAAATGTGATTGAATGTGTTATGAGCAGCCGCAGTTGCCCCTATAACTTTTGCTATTTGGTTGTACTACTGAATTACACATCTTCCACTCAACTACTGCTCACTTTAGCAAAGTTGAAAAGGTTCTCTTTCTTCCCCTTTTTAAAAGGAAAAAGAAAAGAAGAAAGGAAAGGAGGGGAGAGGAAGGAAGGAAGAAAGGAAAGAAAGAAAGAAAGAAAGAAAGAAAGAAAGAAAGAAAGAAAGAAAGAAAGAAAGAAAGAAAGAAAGAAAGAAAGAAAGAAAGAAAGAAAGAAAGAAAGAAAGAAAGAAAGAAGAGAACTACGGGAGAGAAGCAAGGAGGAAGGGAAGGAAGGAGGAAATAAGAAAAAAAGAGGGAAGAAATGGAAGAAAAAGGAAAGGAAAGGAGAGGAGAGGAGAGGAGAGGAGAGGAGAGGAGAGGAAAGGAAAGGGTCAATTCCCAAGGAGTTATGCCTCACAGCTGATGGAGAACATGGCTATGGTGGGGTCTGTGGTGTGAATGTGTATGAGCGTGGGGAAGACGGGAAACAATAGGGAGGGGGTGAAGAGCCTGGTGATAAAAATGTCCTGTCATCGCCCCTCCTTCCTTCTTGCCATCCACCTGCCACCGCACAACACAGAGAAAGGTACTTGCTCCTCTATCCCCTAAGTGAAACCCTTTTAAAATAACAGCTTTACATACCTTTTTCTTTTCTCCTTCTGAGGAAGGCAAGTAATTGAAAAACAGCACGAGAGCGAGGAGACGTGTGGACTTTTGGAAAGGGCATGAAAGCGATGGGAGAGACTTCAAAGGTTTCAGTAACGACTTTTCAACCTTTATTTATGTGCCTATTAATACAATATCCATCATGTAGATATATATCTTTATCCTTTAAACTGATATGCTGGGAATCAATTAGCTATGCAGATTACATTTCATAAGTTTCCAAATGTTAATCTTCCGGACTCTAGGCTAATATATATATGATATACACATATATTATGAACGTATATATCCAAATAATATTATATTTCGTTCGGAAAAAAAGAATCTTTTAAAACAATTAATCTCAGGGCTACTTGTCTTAACTGCTAGCTTAGTAAGTCTGTGGCCAAGCACTTCTCCAGTGATTGGTCTCTAAATTTTAGGGGGTTCAATTCCACCGCAGACATGACGAAACAGCTATGACTGTTGGGCAACTGAGGAATGAAATCTTTATATGATTGATAATTTGGGAAATTTGTGTAGTCTGTGTACTTGGATTTTTTTTTCCTGAACGAGAGACAATCTCAAGGGAATTTTGTCATTACCTTGGATTTACTAAACCTGAGATGGTCGACTCCACCCCTTCTCCCCCCTCCCCTTTTCCATTAAAAGTCTCTTTTTCGTCTTCTTGGATAGATTTATTCCTTTTTACTTGACCTTATCTTTGTCAGTGAAATTCGGAATTTTAAAATATTCTTCTAGAAAAAGGGAACTTGTTTTAAATGTTGAGATATTTGTGGCATTCTTGGGGGAGGAGGGCGGCGAAAGAAGATGAATCGAACTTGTATTGAGAGAAGTTCGAACCTATTCCTTATTTAGTGAGTTTTTTTTCCCTTTAAAAGGACGTTAGGGTTAGGAGGAACTTTATCCAAAATCTTTAATTGGATCTTTTTTTTATGCTCCTAGATTTGCCACGGAAATAGCCTGCTGCTGGATGGGGGAGGGTCAAGGGAAGAGGCAATTTCAGAACTGCTGTTTCTGCTGGGTAATCATTCCCTCCTGTCCCGCAGCAGCTAGTTCTCCCAGAAGACTTTCATGTTAGGCAAAGCGACCGCCTAATCTCGCTTGATTCTGCTTGTCCATTCCACTTGTTGCTTCCACACACTCCCAGTTGCCGATTTAAAAATGTTTATAAATAATTATTACTTCACGAAGACCCTTGGAGAAGAAAATAACACGAAATGGGTTTGTTTCCTGTGAGTATGCAGGGCACGGAGGCTAGATAACCACCACCTCCCACCCTCAATCCAACTTCATATCTCCTTATCCTAGAAATGTCGCCCTGACTGCGGTTGCAGCAGAACTGAAAGAAGCCGCTGTTGAAGACTATGCGACCAAGAGCGGACGGAGTTCCATACTCCAAAGCCCCCTAAGCCCTCACCCCTGACTACCAGAGGTGTGTGGTAAATTCAACTTTTGCAAGAATTTCCCTAAATGACAAACGTGTCATCCGGAACAATCCCGTGTTTGTTTAACTGAGCCTGCCTAGTTTGTGTTCTACAGCCACACTCCAAGAACAGCCACTACTACCTTTGATTAAACTTGAAATGGGTCCATAACTTTGCCATTAAGCATAAACACCTCCCCTTACACACACACACATCTTCCCCCCTCTTCCCCACAAGTACAGGATTTCAACCAAGCTCCAGGAGCCATTGATGTTAAAGAAGCAAATGATTTTCCCTCCTCCTTCAACAGGTTGTAAATTTCTGAACCGGATTGTGTTTTTAGTTACCTGAAAATACCTATAGATAGATACCAAATCCCTATTGTCATAGAACACGAAGAATAACATCAGTTCCCCCCAGGAACACAACTCCCATCCCCATTCCTGTCATCCCTTTCTTGCCTCCACAAGGAAGAAAACATTCTTTCCTAGCTCAGTCCCGCAGAAGCACGCAAGAGCAGGGCACATGTAGACAGTCTATTCTCAGGACAGAGACTCCCTCACCACCACCCCCATCTCACCCAGTGCCAAAAAAAAAAAAAAAAAAAAAAGGCTTTCTTCTACTGCTTTCAAACAGCCAAGGAGGGGGACCCCTGCTGTTCCTCACCACCATTCCTCTGCATCCTCCTAGGGCATTAAGTATCTTCATTTTCGCTTTTCAATTCCAAATCTTTCAGTGGCCCAAAACCCTGAGCCCTCATAAATTTGGTTGGAATGTACTTTCAAGATTAAATATACTAGAATTGCTAAGTTTCTACTATGATCCCTTTTTCTAGGCCTGATTTTCTCCTGAGTGAAGTTTTGAGAGCATTCTTTTCCTCATTTTGGATTTAAAGCATACACACACAGCTGATAACTACACTTCGTGTTTTGGGAACTCTTGTCTTCTTTCTCTCCCATTTTTCACTCTCCTCCTTTCTAATCCTTGTCTTGTCTTTCCTTCCTTCCTTCCTTTCCTCCTTTTCTTTCCCCCAGAAATCTGTCTTTCTGAACAGAATTTTCTCACAACTCATCTAGCTGAAACATAAATTTGACTTTTGGAAATAATTCCAGGAGGCAATAGATATCTCTTTACCCTCCTGAGAAGCTTCCTCATGGGGAACTATTAACTAACAAGGAACTATTATTGTCTTGTCTTCATCTTCTTCATCATCATCATCACCATCCTTTATTTGAAGAAACCCGAACACATGACAATTGAATTTCTGATAGAGGGAGGGAATGGTGACATTTCTATTTACAAATACCAGTGTCTACTGCTAATGGCTATAGATTCACTGCTCCTGTGATTAGGTTTAATATAGAGCATTTGCTAATCCAATTAAAAGCACACCTGGCCTGGAAAAGCTTTGTAATTATCAGGGATGTTTTATCTGCTCCCACTAGAAACCGTGAAATCCTTTCTATAGGACTAAAGGATTCTAATATAGAAGCCTTGGCTTATGTGTTGAATCACTCTTTTGGAATTTTAACTGGTTTTCTGTCCTGGGATGGGGTACAGGTATTCTTCTAGGTAACTATCCCTTTATAACTGGGAGGAATGGAGAAATGCTTACACCAAGGGACAGACTCAGGCCTTTTGGGGGCCAATTCCATAACCTTGTTGAATCAAAGAATTAAAGAAGAAAAGGTAGTTGGAGAAATGAGTATTTCTCATTCTGACAACGGGTAAGCAGAGTGAAAGCTCCATACTGGAAAGGGGGAATAAGAAATGTTCTTTGTGCCTGAGATGTGTGACTTTACTTCTCTTCTATCCCAGGAACTAGTGGCCATAGAATCTAGGGGGCGGGGAGGGGGGGGGTGAGAGTTAGTCATGATCATCTTGGAGACAAGCTCTCCTGTTTTTCATAAGGATAAGAGTTTAGTTGTTTGGAAGATGAAGATTTCCTCAGTGCAGTTCACAGAGAATTTCAGCCTACCATATGCCAGAGTCAAAACAAAGCGATCTGTATGTGTACACATTAAATGAAGTAGGTCATTGAGGCAATTAGACTCTTAATGCAGGACCAAAACCACTTTCACCTGGAAAAATCTTAGATGTGTTTATCAGGAGGTAGTGCCTTGCTCTTTAAGTACTTAATAAATGCCTGATAAGGGTATATGAATATACTCAATGTCCCAGATGTTTCTCAATTCTTCAGATCACTTTCCTTGTTGCTATAACTAGTTTCAAAATGTACTTAAAAACAAACAAACAACAACAAACCTGTTCCTTGACTAGAAAATCTGAAGGTCTAGGAAGATATTGATAGGACATTAAGCACACACATGCACACACACACACACAACCACCATCACCATAATCCAGCTCCAAACACATTTTTAAGAGTCATAGGCTTCTGGCATTGTTGCCTATGAAGTTCCAGTTCTCAATCCAAGAGCCCTCAGGAGGAGCAATCGTTTTCCAATTAGTAACCTGTATTCCAGCCAGATTCTGTTTTTTGTCAGAATGGAGAATCTTGGGCTGAAACAATAAGCCTAAGGGTGACTGAGGAAAAGGCTACAGGCATGAGGGGTCCACTTCGATTGCAGGCTGCTTGGGAGAGCAGAGGAGGGTAGCAGTTACGGATCCCGCCTCCTTAGAGTAACCTAGAAGAGAAAGGAGCGAAGGCCTAATGTTGAGGAAAAGAGCCGTTAGTGCTTTTAGGGGGAAGTCTAGTAATGCCAAAGGAAAGGGAAATGGAGGTGACCAGGGAGACTTGAGAGAAAATTGGAAATGATTTAAGATTTGCCGACTTGTTGATTCTTTGATCAGAGGAGAGGACCCTTCGACCATGATGTGAAAAACAGATCTCCGAACTTTATCTACTTTGGTTACAGAAAACAAGCAGCCTGTGGTCCTTTCGAGAAACACTGAGTCAGATGACTTCTGGATCAGTTGCTGGATTGCCTGCGCCGCCCCCTAAACTCCTCTGGTGACCTGAAAGCCAGGGGCATTGGGCATCCCAGTGTGGCCTTCGACTTCTTTTAGGATGGGATGGCTCACTCTTTTAAATGTGGGCTTATTTTTTAAAATAAGAGATCTTTGGGCACTTTTGAAAACACCCACCCACACCACAAAACAGATTAATGCAGGGGCTCTAAACTATCAGGGAAAGTAAAATTACCCAGTCCCCGCTCCATCTCTCAGAATTTCTTTTCTACTTTTTGCTCTCCCGGCCTGGAGAGAAAGAAGTGGGAGGAAGGAACTATGTAAGCTAGACACCTTAGACTTTAGTGACCTCTATTTATAATTTAATTTTAGTCTGCGAGAGAAGTACTGAGGCCGTTCCCAGGTCATCTTTTTGGTAAAGGACTCATAACTTTAGAGGAATCAAATTCAGAGATACCCCTCACAATCAGAGTGAGAAGAAAGACCTTCATTGCTCCAATCTGCCTCCTCTTGGGGGGCACAGAAAACCCCACACTTTATCCCAACTCTGCAAACCATTTTTGTCTTGTTGGGGATTTGTCTAGAATAACACGTCTGTAAAATAACTATAAATGATGATATTATGGTTCCCTTTCCATTAACACTGGGTTGTTTTGGGTTTTTTTTTGAGATTTTGTTATGTTTTTTAAACCATTGGTATATAAATATGCAGACACCCCTAAACCTGCAATAATTAACTTCCATTAGCGCTAGCATCTCTCTTTTCTAAATCAGAGCAACTGGCTAAAGTCTAATCTTGACATTTTGCGTTTCTTCTGTTCAGTACTCAACAAATAAAATAATTGTATCCCCTGTAGTCCCATAAGCAAGAAAAAAATGGGAAAGGGGGGACTTTTTCCTTGTTTAGAAACTTCTACAAACTGCTCTCCTCCCTTGAAAATGTTAAGTCTACAGTGGGTATGATTGATTTCCGGCGTCTCTGGAGATTCTTCCTTTTCAATATAATGCCAGAATGGAAATAAGGAAAACTTTATCTCTTCCCCGCCTCCGCCACTCCACTACCCCCCACCCCCTTAAGTTCTTAACGGTGTCATTAGCTGGGGGTAGGCCTTTGAATATCTCCAGAGAAAGATTACTCAAAATCATAGCTATTCCTCTTCTGATCCGAGTGTAAGCTGAGTCTTTTTATGATGCTGTCCATTTCTCGCCATTTTTTTTAAGGGACAAATCGCTCCCACTAAACAGATCCCCAGATCCTTGGTTGATTTTTATCTCGCCTTATGGTTTTGCCTTAATTAGGGGGTGGGGAACTAGAACTAAAGTTAAAAAAAAACTGTCAAAGGAGGTGGAGGGAGGAGAGAGGGGGTGGGGGGATGGAGCAAAGGAAAAAATTCAAAAATCGTAAAAGGAAAGGGAGAACTTTAAGCCCAGAACTCATTGTTTCCTTTATTTCAAAGGGGAAAACCTGAACGATTCTCATCCTTTTGATTGATTAAGGCCTTGAATAACTTGAGGCTCGGGAGTGACAGTTTCTGAATAGACTTTTGCAAATAAAGCGCACTGTGGAGCGCGGGGTTGGCACTTCAGAGTGTAAAGGAGGCGAGTTTGCTGGCACTTACCAAGTTATAAATAAAAGGACATGCACAATAGTACCTTCTTTAAGGACAGACAGTCTTTACAACACTCCTGGCGTCATATCCTGCTGTGGTCACTTCAGCTCCTAGCCAAGACTTAACTCCTTTTCTTTTTCCCCCGCGGTTTAGTTTGAATACTACAATAAATTCCTGAGAACAAATGCTCATGAGCAAAACTTTAACATATAAGGTGCATCTCTCCAATCTAATTCTATATCTATACGTCTATATTTAGTCTGTCCTTCCTTCAGATTTTAGCTTTTAAAGAGAGAGAAGACTGTTTTATCTCCATCTCCCCTCCTCCTCCTTCTCCTTGCACCCCCCCCCCCCCGCCCGTCCTCGGACTTCCATCACTGCCCTCGGCCTCCCCCCCCCCCCACCTCCACCCCCAG
>NC_058132.1:619841582-619860269 GCF_016433145.1 Gracilinanus agilis | reverse complement strand
GAGAGAGAGAGAGAGAGAGAGAGAGAGAGAGAGAGAGAGAGAGAGAGAGAGAGAGAGAGAGAAGTTTTGAAGAGGATTCACTAGCAGAAAGAAGGGCAAGGGAATGAGGAGAAATAATTTTCTGAAGTGACTCCAAAGCGGTAAAGAGCAGCATAAACCCAAGTGAATTTTAGCTACATTCACTTACATTATTATCCTTGTGCATTTATTGAGATTTAAACAATTCTATTTCATTTGTTCACTTTTTGTCTTGTTACACAGAATGTGTTGTGTTCAAGAGTGTTAAATTCGGCATATAATTCTCATGTATATCACATCTTTTAATTTCTAGTTCCATAGAAGGGTACAGGATGTTGCACATGATATGTAGTAGTAAAAATCAATCTGAGAAAAAAAGCCTAGTCTTATTAGTTGAATTCTTACAAAAATCAAAGGGGAAAAGGGACTTTTCTAGATGTACCTAAATACTGAAATGCTTTAAATTTATCTAACAATGACTTTAAAATATTAATTTGTCAAAAAAGTCACTAATATAATGAAAAAAGGAGAAAATGAATCACATTAAAATTAAGGAGAGGAAAAAGGGACTCTTCGAAGTGGGTGGAGTTAAGTGAATAAGTAGATTCTGTTACTTTTGGCTTAAGATTTGTCAGGACACTTTACAATAATGAGCCCATCACCAAAGAAATGAATTTTCCCCATTTCCTCCTTCTCCACAAGACAGTTTACTTACAAGAGAGCTGAATGGTGGAAAGGAATGTTTGTGTGGCTTGGAGTTCTCATTTGCCTGCCTGTCACTTGGTTTTTCCTCAGTTTGCAAGTTAGCCTGGGAGATATGGGGTAGGATCTCCTTTATTGATGAAACTTTGGGCAAAGTCCAAGAGACTTATTTTCAATAGTTTGTGTTACCCCTACATTTGATTAGTCACCAAAATGCCCAGTTTTTTTTTTTTTTGTCATCTTTCTGGAAGAAGCTGAGGTTAAAACTTCTCATTCAGACCACTCTTCCAGGGTGATACTTATCACATGGAAGCTAAAAGGATCCATTTCTGTCTTTTTTTTCTAGCTCCTCATCAGGTACCATATTTCCTTTCAGTTCAACCTCCATATGAACTAATGGAGTTTTTATTTTAAAAGGCAACATTTAGATTGACTACAAATCAGGGCCACTATCTGGTATAAATGGGGAAGCTAGATGCTCAAAAATCTCTATAAAAATAAGCATAGAGTAAATTAAATTAAGCCTCAGGCGTATAGAGGAAAACATATTTTTGCTGCTTGCTTTTGTTATTGGGGATTTTTTCTCAGCCAAGGCAAAATTGATGAGCAGCCTTAAATTTGCTTTCATTTCCAACTTCTATGTAGTCTGTCTCTCAAAGCTTTTACTGGCTACTGAGAAGGGTGACCAGGTTTTATTGCTGCCATACAGTGGGGGTTGGGAGGTAGGGAAGGGGCTTCAAGCAAAGAAAACAAAAACCAAAAGAACAATTATCTTTAGATTGAGGATAGCTTTGCAGTTTCTGTAGTTTAGTTAGAGAGAAGAGGAGAGGAAAGAGGGAGGAAGAGAGAGGAAAGAAAGATTGTAGAGAAGGGGAGAGGAAGGGAGGAGAAGAGAGGAAAGGGAGGATGGCAGGGGAGGGGAGGAGAGAATCAGGGAGAGAAAAGGAGGGGAGGAAAAGGGAGAGAAGGAGAAGAGGAAAGGGGTGGGGAGAGGTGAAAAGAACAGAGATATCAGAGAAGAGGGAAAAGAGAGAAGAAAGGAAAGGTGGAGGAAAGAAGTGGGAGGGAGTGGAAAGGAAAGGAGGAGAGAAGCTTCTAAGTGTCCAGTGCTTTGGTCCTTACTTGTTCCTGGCAGCCCCCTAGCTCTCTAGAATGCCCTTTTCTGCACATAGGCAGTGGAAGAGAGGAGACAAAAAGTACCAAATGAGCTGGTCAAACATTTGTACAACTTTTCCAGCTTTTACAAAGAAGGCCTTCTATACACAATCTACACTTGGAGATGAACTTGGAAAACAAAGAGGGTAGAGTCCATTGAAACTCACACTTTAGCTTTGCCCAGACAAAGCTTCAGCTAGCAGCAGCTTGATGTGAACAAAAGAAGGCAACCTTTTTATAATTCAAGGAGAAAAGAAGAGAAAACAGCTCCACAAAAGGCCGAGAATAGACATTATGGGCCTGCAATGAGGGATGAATTATTCAATGAGCCCCAATAGCTGCTGCTCCAAGAAGTTTTATGGACTCTCCACCGTGGAAAAAGTGGCTATTTTCACCTACAAAATGTTTCTAGTCTTTCTACTCTTCTAGCTATGCCGGCTGCCATTCAAGAGAAACTATGGCCGTCCTTTAAAACCAGAGTAGTCCTCCAGAAGAAGGATAAAAAGGAAAACAAAAACCCTATCCATTGTTACACGCAAACACACACCTCAGACTCCAAAGCCTAATTTAATTTGGGGTTGTCAGGGAAGCTGCATCTTTTAGTCAACCCCGCCTTTCCCCTCCCTAGCCCAGGAGGAAATGGCTAGAGATGCCCCGGCCAGGACTGGAATGGCAACAAAAGCAGGGTGTAGGTTTAAGACAAACCCAAACACTTTCTCTTCAGTATCTGGACACCACATTAGAAGGAAGGGAGAGGGGAGTTCAGGGCATTGGGCTTAGCCCAACGGAAAAACAGCAAATATTTATAAAGTAGCCTGGATGACCTGACAGTCAGCGGAGGGAGGTACTTTCTCAAGGCAACCTTCTTCAATCCAGTATCGGCAGTTAGTGAGAATTTATTTTGCTTTCATTCTTTATTACTTTTGAGTCTATTATCTAGTATCTGCTCTTTTTAAAGCCTGGGTCGGTAGCAAGACCAAGTTTTTATTTTTCATTGGCCAGTTACTATGTTTCTGAGATACCATTAGATATAGGAATAGGAGGGCGAGACATCAGGTGGGTTAAAAGATGTCAAAACTTCAGGCAGCCACTTCTTCCCTATGCCCTACATTTCTTAAACGAGCCGCTGCAGGGTAAACGCTGGGGTGCAGTACCAGAAGGTCGCGCACGCTCGGCTCGAGCTGAGCTAAGTTGGACCGGCCCTCGGAGCTTCTCTCTCCTCTTTATTCTGGCTCCCAGCCGGACTGGGGCTGGGGCAAAGGATGGGGGTGGAGCAAGGAAGAAGTGGGGAAGGGGGTAGCTAGGGAAACCATGGCTTTTTTGCCTTCTGGAGCCCAGCTGCCTTGGCTGCCCTGGCTGTAGAGGATAAGCTTGAGGCTCCCTCTTGCCAACTCGGGCCGAAGCAAGAGGCTTGGCCGCTGGGTCTCGGCGATGGAGAGATGAGACGCTGGCTGCCGCCGCCGTAGCGGCTCAGGGTGACATCGACAGCCCTGAGCTCAATGGGCCCCTCTGTTCCCCCTGCGCAGCGGAATTGGCCCTTAGGCGCAGTCACAATGGACCAGTGCCCCCAGTCATGCGCACTGCGTCAAAGGGCCGCTCCGCCTTCGGCCCCTTCTCTTTCGCAGAGCTGCTCTCTGCTAACTCTACCGGCCGAAGCCGACTCAATTCCCTCCTTTATGTACTTCTCACTTTCATCTAGACGCAACCCTCCCCCCCTTCTTTTTTCCCCTTATTCTTGCCCCAGGCTCACATTAGCGAAATTTCTGCGACCTCCCTCTATTTTTTTTTTTTTATTTTAAAGAAAGCCTTTAACACAAAAGCCGTGACCAGTCAATAGAAACTGCTCATTCTCCTCCTCCTCCTCCTCCTCCTCCTCCTCCTCCTCCTCCTCCTCCTCCAGCAGCAGCTAGGGTGACGCTTTTCCTGTTTGTGAGTTTTGGGAAACATTTTTACTTTGTGCTGTAATGGAATTAGAGGACAGATGACGACTGTAAACTGGACACGCGACTAACAAGCCTCTAGCTTAAATATTTAGATGCAATGTTACAATTACTGGCTTGTTGCACAGGCTTTGAAGTGGCTGCTCCTGGGATGGGGGATGGGGGAGGGAGCAAGGCTAGATTGCCAAATTGATGTTTTGATTGGGGTCGGAGATACACTTTCATTGTTGTGTGTGTGTGTGAAGTTAGCAAGGGAGTTTGACAATTTTTTTTTTTTTTTTGGTCAGAGTTGTGGGACCCCAAACAAGAATGAGTTCGGATATTTACTTTTAAAACTTTCACTTCGAATCTCACGGCTTGACAATGGGGGGAGGGGGGAGGAAAGGAAAAAAAAAAAAAAGAAACCCTTGTTTTATTTATAATTTCCTAAATCTGAGCAATAAAGTATTTATTCGCTTCATGTTTCATTTGGAAAATCCAATTGCTTTAAGAAATATCAGAAGGGGAAAAAATAACCACCTAAGTGGTATTTGGCTTGAGGTGGCATTTTTTGGTAGTTTAAAATACTTGAAAAGTGTTTTAAGTATTTCATTACTGGGGGAATAAAAACCTCCAGCAATTTTATAATTAGTAGGGCACTACTTAAATAGAAGGAACTATAAGGCCAGCTTTTCACGCTGGTGTGTAGAAGACATTTTGGAAAAGGCTAACTTTGTTACAGATTAAAATCATAGGGGAAATGACTTTATGCTCATGCCCGTAGGTCTTTTTTCCTCCTTAAAGTAGACAAGTCATTTTTTTGAACCTAGGGTTTGTTTATTCCATTTAGACTACAGCGTTATCTTTTAAGAATAGTTTTCTCTGAAATAATTACATCATTGAATTCCTAAATTGGGCACAGGATAAACTTCTAGATGTGAATATCAAAGTTGCAAGTGAATTGGAAGACTGATAGGAATTCTGGCAATATTTAGCTGTAGAATTTGGAGTTGGGTGAGTGGGAAAGGAATAGGTTTTAACTAAAACAGAAGACATAGAAAGTGAAGATCTTTTGGTAATTCATGCACACTCACTTCTTTTCTAGGCGTTGAGAACATGCAAATGTTCTCATTAAATGCTTGAAAATTAGATGTTTATTTTTGTATTTGATTTGGCTACTGATAGCACTGGAACACGACTGGGGTTTGCGAGAGAGTAGCTGTACTCACGCTGATAGATCATTTAAGAGTCCCTAGGGCGAAGTAATAAAAGTGGGATGAGAAATGAAGTAGAACTAGCAAGTGCTCTTTAGTTAAGGAGAAACTGAATGAAATGCTAAGCAATAAATCTACTGGATACAAATTTTTCCATATAAATGTCATTTCAAATCCACGAACAAATACTTTTTGAGAGGGAAAATGCAGTAACCGTGAAATTAAATTTTAAAGTCTTAAACGTAGGCTCTGACAGGAGAGGTTTTTATCTTTTGCTAACGAAAGGAATGTACACTTAAGTGTCAGGCAGGGAAGAATTTTCCCTAATTTGTTCCGAAGTGCGCCCATTCCCTCACTGTTAAGTAAGGCGCCTTAACTCTGCAAGGCTAGGGGGGAAATAATGAGAATGTAAAACCCTCAAACAAAACAAACCCCTCAATTCTGACCAGTGAACTTGAGCCATGTGTGGAGATGCTTGAGTTGTGTGATGCTACTGCTAAGACAGGCAACTTTCTTTATGCGGATGAATAAAGATTCCAGAACTATAAGGCATGTACATATATTACTAAGGAGACACTAAAAGGCAATTAAGAAGTCATTTTAATGCCTTATCTCACTGGTTGCTCCCCGGTTGTTTTACAACTGGGAATTAAAATCTGAAAAGGAAGTTTTCTGTGTCCTGGCCAAATATTGATTAAGTAGTTGTTTGTTGATACTATTGTTACAAATTAAAAGGCCAGTAACTCTGCCCCTTGTTCTTCTTCCATTGTAACTGATTCTTAACCACTGAGATCAAAGTAGGATCATTTCAATTTATCTGTCTTGGAGAAGCTTTCTGTGCCTCGGAAACCTCTCTGGATTAATGGCCAAATGATCTTTAAGGAACGGTAAATGAACAGCTTCCATTTTGTAGCAATCATGAAACACATCTTCCCAAGATGCTTTGAATTACATATAGTTATTTCATGTTTAGAACTAAAGCTGGATTGGCACATTAAGCATCAAATGTAGTCTGGGTTTGGGGCTAGTAACACATACATAGGAGGAAAAAAAAAAAAAAAACCAACCCCTAACGCAGTCAATTTCCTTTAACTTGTCTTCCTGGTATGACTTAGAGTTCCACTTTTTCTACTAAACAATATGGCACATAATTAAACTCACAGGCAACTGAGAACTATATTTACTACATTTTCTTCCATGTGTTTCCCTCCTTTGTTTATTTATAGATGGTTAGATGATTCTCATTTGTATTTATTACTCCTTGTAATGGAGAAGTAGATGTATGTTTGTATGTATGTAGTTGTAGTTCATTTATAAGTAGACCGCTATGAATTACAGTAGGACTAAACTATTCCCAGTTGTACAAGATAAACTTTTAATTGTCCACTGAATTGGACTTGAATTTATTTGGTGTCATCAGGAATTTCAGGATAAAAAAATATATCATTACATCACATAAATGGAAATTAACATATTGAATGCCAGAAGAAATATTTCTTTGGAGATTTTTCTGGCTTAGTGTTGACTTTTAGATGAAATGTCAAATATTTGAGTCAAAGTTCTCAGTACATTTGAATATGTCCTTTTATTGTTATGATAAACGTCTTTGAAGGGCATCTTTTTCTCTTGAAATTCTCAGCAAGTTGCTTAATTTGAAAAATTTAACAGATTATACAGAATCAAACTGTAAAACTAATAGCAGATTCTATTTTTAAAAAATTAGCCACCTACATCTTAAAAATCTGGAAAGTTTCTTCCTGTCTCTGCTCATTGATCACCTATATATGAGTTTCGGCTGTGCTTAGGTCTCATTTTTGTTTTATTTGAGAGGGTATTTTGGTTCTTTTCTTCAGTCTGTCTACTCCTGATAATGACAAGATCTCTACTAGTCACGCTGTATGTGGTGTAGAAAGGCCATACCTGATCTAGTCAGCTAAAAGTTACAGTCAGAAGAGTTCTGGAATGGTTCAGTGTCAATGACATTAATAGGGAAAGGGAGAGCACTTGGATCTGTGATTTCACTGCTATATGAAACTCCTTGGTGAAGAACTTCCCTCTACAAAAGCACCTTGGCAACTTCTCTTCAACACAGAATCTTAGAGAATTGTCTAGAGCCCTCAGGTTTAAGTTTAAGCATCTTGCCCAGGATCACATAGGCAGCATGAGTCAGACAGGACTTAAACTCAGGTCATTCTGACTCCTTTGCCAGTTCTCTATGTTCCAATGCCTCTTTGAGGCACTGTTGCACCTAAATGCACCTTTGATGCATTTTATGCACCCATATAGTGTTTTGACAGGCAGTCAATCAATTAATAAATATTAAACATTTATTAAGTGCCTATTATGTTCCAGGCACTGTGCTAAGGACTAGGAATACCAAAATAAAAAAGAAAGAAAGAAAGAAAGAAAGAAAGAAAGAAAGAAAGAAAGAAAGAAAGAAAGAAAGAAAGAAAGAAAGAAAGAAAGAAAGAAAGAAAAGCAAAAGATAGTCCCTGCCCACAAGTAGTTCACAATCTAATAGGGGAAACAACAAACAAATATATACCAATAAGCTATATGCAGATAAATAAATACTATTTAACAAAGAGAAAGCACTGGAATTAAGAGGACTTGTAGAAGATGCTCTTTTAGGAGAGACTTCAGGGAAGCCTAGAAATGGAAATGAGAAGTGAGAGTGTTTCAAACATGGGGGACAGTCATTGAGAATGGCTGGAACTGAGAGATGGACTGTCTTGTTCACGGAATGGCCAAGAGGCCAGTGTCACTCAACAGAAGAGTACTTAGCAGACAGTAAGGTATATGAAGACTGAAAAGGTAGGAGGGGCCTAGGTAATGTTGAATGCCAAAAGTGAATTTTGGATTTGGTGCTGGAGGTGATAGGGAACTCTTGGAATTTACTGAGTAGAGGGGTGGGGTGAGATAAAGGAGGAACATTAGTAAATGCACTGGCAGAAGAAACAATATAAAGTCTAGGTTTAAACCCTGCCTCTCACATTTACTAGCTGTGTAGTTAAGGAGATGCCTTGATCTCTCTGAGACTCTGACCACTATCTAAGACTAAAAGAAAGAATAGGTCTTGACCATTATAGTTTAAAGTTCACAAAACATTTTTATTCTCGTCTCATTTGATCCTTTTAACAACCCTGTGAAGTAAGTGCTACCGGTGGTTTTTTTTTTTAAATTATTATTCCCATTTATTACACAGGGAAACTGAGGTTTGCTAAGTGACTTGCCCATTGCCATTCAGCTAAGGGACATCCAAATCCCAGAAGTCTCCTTTTAAATTCAAGGCTTTACCACCTCCTTTTTTGAACCATATCACACAGCTTCTCTCAATAATTGATACATTAACATTTCATGTGTTAACGTAGTAAATGGAATAAAATTCAGCCCCTCTCCCCAAACATAAAATATGTGTTCAGATAAAGCAAGAGATTCTAACTCCAAGATTCAGCTTTGAGGGAGGTGGAATTCTCTGCTCTAGGGTGGAATTAAGAGAGAAGAGCTTATGACTATATTGCTGCCATCAAATCCTTTCTCTTAAAAAGTAAGTAAAAGAGTGAAGTGAGTTGTTAGTGATTTCTCACTAGACAAATACTCTAAGGAACTTACAGTATCATAGATTTTGATTTGGAAGGGACAGAGATCATTTCATCTAGCCCCCTAATTTTTTACAGTGGAGGAAACTGAGACCCACAGAGGTAAATTGACTTACAATATTTAAGCACAAGTAGTCTTACCCCAAATCATGTTACCTTCCATTATACTGTACTGCCTTGTGGGGAAAAAAAGTGAAAGCTAGGAAATAAGATACATATTTTAAATGCATTAGGTTTTTTTTTTTTACCCTTGTACTTCGGTGTATTGTCTCATAGGTGGAAGATTGGTAAGGGTGGGCAATGGGGGTCAAGTGACTTGCCCAGGGTCACAACATTAGGTTTTGATTGATCTCTGGATTCTGAGTTTTGATTATTGCATCCAGAATCCTCTTGCTATGTCTTATCCAGTACTCTCCCACTGTTCAAAATTTGCTGGAAGTAAGAACCAAGTGGAATCCTTTTTGATCTTAGGAAGACGAGATTTCCCCCACTCATTTAAATGTTCAGAAGAATCTTAGGATCATAGACTTAGGGTTTGATGGGACCTTAGTGGAGCTGAAAATTGAACTCAGATTTTGTGATTCCAGAGTTCCAGAGCCAACATTTTTTGCACTCCATGGTGAAAAGCCAGATTTTAACTTATGCTTTAGAGAACTGAGCTGAACATTTAGTACATGCCATCACCCATCAACTATCATTTACAGGTTGCTTAGTCAGTCAGATCTGTGTCCATCACCAGAAGAATGTCACAGGAAGTTCCCATAAAACTATGCATGATGTGATTATGTTGCTTACGGAGTAGAATGGATCTAATTACTTCCCGTTTTCATATAGTTATCATTACTGACAAAGTCATCCAAATTCAGGTCAGTATTACCCTCAAAAGACCTCTTCAGCAGCAAGCCATAAAAGGTTGACTTGTCAAAGCTAGATGTAAATGGGATGTTTGGACAAGTAATTGGAAGGATAAACTTGACAACTTTGTAATGTTTCCCTCTATCTCAAAACACATTTTCACATCAAAAATAATTTAAAATTTTAACTTTTTACTTAAAACATTTTTTTATTAGAGAACCTTTGCAGTATGTGAGAATTCGAGTTGGGTTTCATAGTATGTTTTCTCTAGAAAGATATTTTCTGTTAATTGCCCACGTCTCTTCCCTCTGTTAATAATCTCCATTTTATCTTCTCTTTACCTTATTTGGACAGTGTTAATGCACAATAAGTTTGCTTTTAGAATGTGTGCTCCTTGGGAGCAGAGGCTTGTTGTTGTTGTTGTTGTTTGTCTTTCTTTGTATCTCAAATACTTAACCTAGTGCCTGGAACAGAGAGTAGATATTTAATTGCTACTCTATGAGGATTTAGAGATCTGAAGATGACATGTTATACTTCCCCAATAGAATGTAAGCTTCTTGAGGGCAGGGGCTGTTGTCCATTTTTCATTTTGTCTCTGAATTCCCAGGGCTTTGCACAGTGTCTGGTATATTGTAGGACTTTAAAAAGCTTGTTGGATTGACCAGATTGACCAGGAATAGATATGACTTCAGTGGTGTAAAATAGGAGTTTGCAGCTGACCCCATGATGTGAAAAGAATTCTAGTTTTAGAGTTAGAGGACCTGAGTTCAAATGCTGCCTTTTCCTCTTATTACCTGTGTTGCTTTTAACATGTCAGTTAGCCTCTTTGGGTCTCAATTCCTCATCTGTAAAAAAGAAGCTACTTGTTGATGATCTTGAAGATTCCTTTCCAGCTCAAAACCTATGATATTATGACCCCTTTGCAGTAGGTTACAGTGATTTAATCAAAGTAGTGTACATTTTATTGACTTCATTCTTATGGTGGTAATATAAAATATCTTATTGGGGTATTGTTAAGAGGGAAAACCTGTTTGCTAAAATACTTCTGACAACAGTGACCACTGGCCTACACCCCTCCCCCCTCCAAACAAACCCCCCAAAACTCCATAAACCTCTGTTGGTCAGTTTAACTCAACAGAGAATTTCTTTAAATTGAAGGGCTTTTATTCAATCTAAATTTATCGTGGAAGCTACAAAATCCTATGCAAACTCCATGTTTAGAAGAAGGGAATTTCCCATTGGTAACCAATCCAGTTCAGAATTGATCCAGCTATTAACCAATAAAAATGTATGGTCCTAAGGACAGGAGATTTGTTCTACCAAGAGACTCAGGAAATTCTTAAATTTACACATAAAGCTGTTACTTTTCAGAAGGTTTAAATTAGTGGAAAGCTATTTTCAGAACTTTAGCATCATACTTTCATTGTCTCTTTAAAAATGTAATTTTCCCCCAACTCTCATCCCTGCAACATACCCAATAGGGATACTCTTAAGAGCAGTGACAGGCAAAGGTGCCTTTAATCCCAAGTGACAATACTTAGCTATTTAGAGGATTTAAATAGTAGAGGAAGAGAACTTCTTGTAAACAGGCTATTGGTACAACCAGTAGGTTACTTTTAACAAGGAGTATGTGTATGATGTATTTTCCTATAGGTCCACATTTTTTTAAACATGAAATTTCCATTTTTCTTCTCTAAGACTTGAGAGTCTATCTCCATCTCATTGATCTCATCTTCTTAGCATATGTGCTGTAACCCTTCCTTTCCCTTTATCCATTATTCAGTAAATATGGGATTATTTTATTAGTTGTTGAAGGAGATAGAAATGTTTTCCTTTTACCTAGGATCTACTTTAACATATATGTTACACAAGAAACTAGTCATTCAGATATTTTCCAGTGATATAACTATAGCGTAAAATCTCAGACTGACATGTCAAGATTGTCAAAGGAAATATAGTCTCTTCCATATATGGGAATATACCCCATAAGCACACCTGATTTGCATCTGAACCCCCCTCCCCCAATCAAGAACTTCATTTAATTAGAGGCACACTTCTAAGTTATAAGAACAGGATTGGTACCTCTGGGTCCACAGAAGGTTGTAGTGAATGGGTTTAACTTTGTATTTTAGTCAGTTCTACTATGACCATGACCTAAGAGTATATACACTTGAATTTTTCTTTGTGGCCTATCTACAGAAGAAACTGACTCACCAGAAAATGAAACTAATGATGATTTTTTAAAAGCCTGAGAGAAAAAAATGACCACTTGTATTGAATGAAAAAAGTGAGTTTGCACTGATATTTTTAAAGAATTGATTAATTTTGCAGCTTTGAAAATAATAAAAACTTAAAAACAAATTTCATGAAATTGGAAATTGGTTTTGAAGATTATAGCCCTGAATGACCAGTTTTTTAAACTCAAAAAGTAATGCTTTTCTTAAATTAAAATTTTTCTCTTTTGAAGCACTGAATTAACCTTAGTGTTGGACTTATCTGCTGGGAAAAGGGTATCAGGAAGACAGTCTCTGTTTTCTTCTGATTCTCCCATGTGTTCTTTCTTATTAAATTTTATTTAGCTTACACTATTACACTATTTCCTGCATTTTCTGGTTAAATATTTTATTCATTTTGCTCTATTTTTTTGCCCAGTAGTTGCATTTCCTGATGATTCCTCTCGAAGCATCTCCTTTTAACATATTTTTCTCCTCCTTTAGCCCCTGAGTCTAGAAATACTAAGAGAAGCATTTCAGTATATTATTGTTCTAGCCCACTGACCACTTTCATATGTCTAGTTACTCTTTTTAGATTCAATCCTTCTATTCATTCAGTCCCTAACTTGTTTGGGGAATTTTAGATTCTGGGAATCTCCCTGTACTTAACATGTCCATATGTCGTTGTATAGAAAAGTTGGGGAGGAAAACAGAAAAACACCTTTTAAGAGGATCGATGGGGAGCCCCTCTTCGTGTATTTCTAGCTGCTGGAGCAGCTTGGCAATCCTGCCACTGGAGTGAAGGTTGTTTTCTTATCCCCACATGCACTGGTCTGACCTGTCTCTGAGATAGGTCAGGTTGGGGCACGGCCCGTTTATGCAGCTGTTGAGGCTTAGGCATCCCAGCAGGCGGCCAAACGCACAGGCTGGAAAGTGCTCCTAGTGAACAGATAAAAATGTCCTCAAGGGCCACGGGGTGTTCCGAAGGGGGGGTATTCCCTCTGACGCTCTGATATGTTTTAGATGACAAATCTAGGGAAGGAAACTTCTGGATTAACTAGTCCAACCCTCTGCCTAAAGAAAGAAGGAACTTTTGGATTCTACAATCTCACTAACTCGAATATCTTGAATGATGACTGAAATGAAGTTCTTTCTTGGGAGAAAAAACTGAGAACTCTGAAGAAAATGACGCTTGACAATTTTATTTCCTCTTTTTTTCAGTACTCAACTTCTTAATAGTAGTTAGCATTTATATCCTGCTTTAAAAAAGGCATTACTTAATTTGAATCTCATAACAACCCTGAGAGGGAGGGGTTTTATTACCCCTATTTTACAATCTAGGGAACAGAGGCACAGAGAGGTAAGTGATTTGCCTTGAGTCACCCAGCGAGGGAATGTCAGAGGGGATAGATTTGAATTCAAGCCTTCCTGACTTCTGACTCTATTGTTAGTGGTTGTTATACCACCTTTTTCGTTAGAAAACACCACAAAGTCAAAGGAAACTTTCCCTCTTGAATGGTTAGCTTACTTTTTTCTTCCCTCCCATTCACCTTTACTTATTGATTGTTTTAGCACTGAGACTCAACTTCTCTCATTTTCCTTACTATGTTATGGATAATTGTAATGGATAATTGTATATTTAAGAAATGTACATCAATGAAAAACGGTGCCATTATTTTTAGAAGGATATAAAGATTATGGCTAGTCTAGCAACTTAAATATAGAAGGAATTTGTGCCTTTCAAAGTTCACACTGGTCTTTAGTTTTAATATTATGTATATAGATTAGAAATAATAGAGCATAATTTGTCCCCTTTGATTCTTTAGAAATGGTGTTCTGTGAGTTTGTGGGTTTCTGGAGGTCTAAAGTGGCAACTATAAAAATAATACATAGCATCTTCTTTCTATTAGCATCCATAGAAGATTCATTATGTTTGTCACCTTATCTTGCCTCTTCGTAATCCTTTCAGTTTCTCTTCCCCTAAGATACAATGGTTGTTGATGTTTATGGAATAAATACCTGATTTTCATGAACTGAAAATTATAGTCTGAGAAATCAGTCAAGCAGAACTATTTTAGAAGAGTAACTCTTTCAAAAATTGCCTGAGAAGCCTTGAGAAGTAAAAGTCAATAAATGTGCAGTCAATGTTTCAAGTCATTCCTTTTTAGGCATGGGCTTTTTTGTTTGTTTGTTTTCAGGAGACCAGGACACAAGCAGACTAGGGACCTTTAAAAATTAAAATCCTGATCCAGTTAAAAAACAAAAATAAAACGACACCTTGTTTTTATCCTTCAATTTCCCATCTCAACACCAAAGAAAGTTAGCACATATTTCTGTTCATTAGAAGGTAGGAGGGTGGCTTTTTCAATCCTAACACTATTTTTTTAAACATGGATAAAAGTCAATGAGATGATCTGAATTCTCTTTCTATTCATGTTCATAGGGAAGTAAGTCCAGAATTTGATGACTTCTCCCACAATTTCCTTATGGAAAAGTAAAGGATTCATATTTAGGTGATAGAAATAGGACTGGGTATAAAAGCTTCTACAATCATATGTATGCAATCAGAAGCAATCTTCTTTCCCAGGCTGTACCTAATTTCCTCGGAATCAGTCCTAGAATTTGTGATGCTCTGATTAGTTAGTACCTGTGCAAACTATTTGGCCATGCAGCTCACAAAAGATGCCCAGGAAAAGTCAAATCCAAAAAGGAAAGGTATGTTTAGTGAATAAAGTTACCATAAGGTTCCTGCCATCTTCTTCTATCTCAAATTCCAAATAAGCTTTTTACAGGAACATTTTTACAATGTGATAATACTTTAGGACTTAGGAGCTTTATTGATCATCAACATAGGTAACTAAAGAGGGGGCTGAATAGAGTGAATTTGATCAATTAAAAGAGAACCTAAATAACCAAAGCCAGAAGTTAATTTTTCTACCCAGAGCCATTACTATCAATTTTATTTTATTTTCCCCCTCAAATTACAAAATGATAGTTTTAGGACATGGAGATTATTTAGGCAGTCACTTCAACTTTACATTTCATTTTTCCAGGGATGATGAAGTCTTACTCTCAGGGATTTTTGGCTTTCCTCATGAGTTATATTTTGGGAAGACCTTGGACTTCTGAACTTCTCTCAGTCCATTTCTAAAAGAGGAAGGAACAGATGAGTACTAGTGGATGGTGTTCTCTTAACACCTCATCTGGTCCAACGAGAAGCTATATCCATCCACTAATGGGAATTTTCCAGATGATCTCTTCATAGAATCATAGATTTAGAGCTGGACAGGGACTTGAGAGAACATCAGGTCTAACTCTTTCCTTTTATAGATGAGGAAACTGAAGTACAAAGATGATGAGCTCACATTCATACAGGCAGTACAAGATAGAGCCAGGATTAGAATCCAAGCCCTTCTGATTCCAAATGCAGTGATTTTTCTATTCTTTCATGATATGACTGATCATGAAAATACAGGAATAGGTAGGAGTGTGTGTGTATGTGTGTGTGTGTGTGTGTGTGTGTGTGTGTGTGTGTTTGTTTTGGGAGGTAGGTAGAAGACGACATAAGGAGAAAATCTTATGTTATTTGAAGGCAAAATCTGCCAATGGTTTCTGAGCATGCCAAGTTCCCACAACTACTTTAATTTCTTTCTCTCTAAGAGATGAAAGCAAAGGAGAGAGTCATGAAGCTGGGATTTCAGCACAGGAATTGAACCTTAAAAGGGGTCAGAATAGAAAAAAGGGCAAGAAGGAAAACAAGAAACTTTGAGAGATTGCCATAAAGGACCAGACCCATCTGGGCACCCTGTCCTTTTGGGATTTGGGATCTATGCTTAAGCAGGTACTCTTCTTCCCTTATTATTATTTCATTTTAACTCTATTTCCCATCGAGGGAAATTCTGTTGCTTTATAATCCAAGACCTTAAGATTGCAGACTAAAGGTTAACTCCAGTGAATTTCTTCTGATGAAATTAAGGGCTATAGCTGTTTATCTGTTTTTCAAAAGTCTGTATAGGCTAGGGCTATCTAGTAGAGGAAAAAAGCAGAAGCAGGGGTAAATAACAGCAGCATTCATGTCTATATCTACTGCATTTAAACCTAGGCTCAAAATGTCCCACAACCTTCTACAGGGAAATGTGTGCTCTATGTTTTTTCCATAATTAGCTTTTAAATTACGGCAATATTTTCCCCCAATATTTGAGCTGAAGAGCTGTGTTAGGAGAGGCAACATATTGAGGTGGATTAAGTGTTAGCTTTGGAGTTCAGGGTTCAAATTCTTCTTTTGGCACTGAAATAGACATCACTTTACCTCTTTGCACCTCAGTTTCCTCATTTGTAAAATGGAGATCATGATGGATTCAGTGTCTACTCATAGGGCTGTTGGGAGTTCGAAACGAAATAATGTATATGAAGTATATTGTAAACCTTAAAACCAAATTTGTCAGCTACTATTAGAAGGATAATGCCAATGTCAACATTTATGTGCAACGATGAAATACCATTGTGTGGCTAGGAGACATGTTTACCCTTTCTTTCATGGATAGATTTTTCCATTTTATTCAATTTAATACAAACTATTTCTATACTTTTCAACTAAGGATTTTTCCCTGAAATGAAGCCTCTCTTTTTTTTTAAACAGAAAATTAAATTGATTAGGAAAAACAATGACTATCTTTCACAGTTTAATTTCCAGCATTGGAAGTTTACTTGGAAAAACTTTAGGAAAAAAATTATGGTTGTCCCCCTGCCAGCAGTTTATGAGGAATCATTTAGCCAGAGAACAAAGTTTATATTTTTAAAGCACATGATTGAAATTTGTTTTCTAAAACTCCTTCTAAAAATGCTTTGTCCAACTCCCTTCCTGGTCAATGGCAAGAAGGAAGCAGGGCTGATTTTAGGTGAAATTGAGGGGAGGTATGTTACTGGTGCCCTCTTCTTCTCCTTTCTGTGTCCCTTCTTCTTCACTTTCAGTTAGGTCAGTTCTTCCTCGCCTCCCCCATACCCAGAGAGATGCCCAAGGTCACAGTGAAAGAACTGTGCCTCCTGCTTCCTATGGCTGTGTTCTTTCAATTATACCTAATTTCCCCTCCGGAGCCCCACCTCAAAAGACATGTTTATCACCAATTATAATTGTCCAGGCCTCTTTCTGGAGCTTCAGAAAACTCATGCACACTCAGCTTTCCCAGGTTGTACTGCAGTCTGTTGTATATTGCATCTAGAAGGGGTTCATTCTCTTTTATTCCTACCCAAACAAAGTTGTATATAGGAGACCAATTAAGGGGAGTATAACTATGCTCATTAAACTTTTTAGAAAATGATAATTATTTCTTTGTAGATGGTTTCCTTTTTAGTACACAGGGTTTTACTTTATGCATTTAAAACATTATTTTAAGGAGTTCATAGGTTTCATTAGACTCACAAAGGGATCCATAACACACAAAACGATTAAAACCTGCTGTTATAAGTGGACATTCATCTTCACTGTTTAATAATTAGTATCTCTTGGGTTCTAAATAAATTTCTTACAGGGATATTTTTTTCAATGTGATAAAATATTAGGATAGGGGAATATTATTGATCATCCACAGAGGCAACCTAAAATAGAGGGCTGAACAGATTAAATTTGATTAATGTAAAAAGACAATTTGAATAATCAAAACCAACTGAATAATTACATCCAACTCTTTGGTGCCCCATTACAAAGCCTAGACTATTTATAAAGAGTCTGCCATCTTTGCAAGAGGATTTCTAATTAATCTCAATCCAACCCTTGAACTTTTGTTCAAGGAAACGCAGAAGAGCACTTTATATATGGTAAGCTCTAGTGAAGTTAGTGGCCAGTTAGGACTTTGCTCTCTCCAAATTATAAATATCCCCTCAGGTTCTGGCGTCCCTTGGAAATTTCCAGATTTGTAGTGTCTATAGCTGCTTAGGGTCCAGAGGACTCTCTAATCCAGTATTATTCAATGAGATCTACTTTGATGTTGGACTGCCTCTTGGTACCAAAGCTCCCCCTGAAAATGCATTCTGGGATATTCTTGGTGTTTCAACTTCAAAGTGAGTTCAGCTTTATAACAAACAAAAATAACGAAACACATTTCTTCTATAGTATGTTCCTCATAACTGTTTTGTGAAACAAGTAATGCAAACATTCTAGAACTCTTAGCCCAGTGTATTAGAAGAAAGTGATGGTGATAGTAGTGGTGGCTGGGGCAGGAGATGAGAGATTATGTCTGTATCTGAGCCATTTTCCTAGGATAGGCACCAAATCTCTGGAGTGAAATGCCATTCCTTAAAAGTTGCTCCAAATGAGAGCAAATCCTTGGCTTAGTGAGGCAGGACTGTTGCACTCTAGGACATTCACTCTAGTCAAGGGTGGACCCATGAGTCATATCTGTGACATGGTAGAAAGCTTGGAAAATGCACACAGAACACCCAGTTTTGCCACTAAATTAGCTATGTAACATGAGTAAATCGTTTATTCTTTCTCTAGACTTCATTGCCTTTAAAAAGGAGGCGGTTATGCTCAATAACTTTGAAGATTTTTTCCCAGTTGTAAAATTCTAAATTTCTTCGGTGCCTAAAGTCTCTTTAAAAGTCATCCAGCAGTGTTAGAGCCTCCCTGATCTTATCACATGAGGCATTTGATGGTGCTTGCTATTGGTTTCTGATGAGGAAACTAGATCTTCATATGTTCTGAGAATTATTAAAGTTGTTGCCCTCCTACTTCCCACCCTACCCCATCCCCCTATATTTGAGGTAGCTAATGTATTGTAAAGGTTAATTTAGACATCCTTATATGCATGCATGTGGCCAGGCTTCCCCCACCTCCTACCTAGTGGGATTGATATGGTCTTGCAATTTTGCCCATGCTATACATTCCAAAAGTTGTGAGTGTATGCATGTGTTTGGAAGTTCAAATGATATTCCTCTTGGCTCTTGGTTGTGTTGTAAGAAATCCAAATAGAGGAGAAAAGTGGCCATCATTCTTAGGGGACCATAATTATTTTCC
>NC_058132.1:619834082-619836582 GCF_016433145.1 Gracilinanus agilis | reverse complement strand
ACAATGATGAACAAATGAGATGACGAAAGGGAGAATGCTTTCAATCTTTTTCATCAAGAATGGGTTGGATTTTCTATGGTCCACTGAGAAGACTGTCCAGTTTTTTTAGTTCATATCACTTATACCATTGAGTAGAAAGGGAAATGATGAATTAGCCCATCTTTTTTTTTTTTTTTTGTATTATCCAATTTAGAATAAGTAGAAACAGGACCGATGGATAGAAATTTTAGTCAATCTAGGCTTGATGATAGGAAAAAAGTCTTCTCAATAAGAAATGGAATGGCTACCTGTGAAAGTAGTGGGTTCTTCCTCCCTGGAGGTCTTTAAGCAAGAATTAGAGGACCACTAGGTCAGGTATCAGAAAGAAATTTTGGAGGATATAGATTGGAAGAGATAGCTGATGAAATCCTCAGTGCTCAGATTTTGTGCTCCCATGAATTTGCCTCAGATGGAAGGCTATGATGTTTCAAGGCAACATGCTTTAAGAGAAATAGGCCTAGGAGGTGACAAAATTTGAGTTTTATCCCCATATCAATTGGGTGACCTAGTTTGGGTAACTCATTTAACTTCGTGCCTGTTTCCTCACCTGTAAAACAGTGATAACAACACTTCTATCCCACAAAACTTTTGTGAAGATAAATAACGCAGATAGAAACGTCTTGGAAAGTTAAAATTTCTATGCAAATACTTATGAACCTTATGGAAAGAGCCTGTGTCATTTAAAACCACCACCACCACAGACTTTTGTGACCAGCACCTGGCACAATATCACTCATATAGCAAGAGTTTAATAACTGTTTGCTGACTTTACTTATTTAAAACATATACCCTACTGGTAATTCTTCAGTTGTATAAATGCATAGAACAGCATTCTATGCATTCTCTGGTAGGGCTGGAATGAACATCTAGTCCCACAGTGATAATTAAAGTGACTTTCTTAGAGTCACATAAGACAAGGCTTTGGCAGCTCATTGATTTGATCCAAAGCACATGAGAGTGAGATCACAATTGATCAAGGATGATACTGTGATCTTTGATCATGTCTATGATATGCCAAGATAATTTCTACCAATTTCATGTGAATCAGAGTTGTTGTGGTAGCATTTATGATTATTTATACTTTATTGACATAGATTTTATAGAGACATATGTTCTGCAAATAGGAATTTTCCAGGGAAAGAATCAGAGAAGGGGGCAATATTAAGACACTAAAGGACCCTTTTGCATATACTTATATCTATACACATATATATGCCTATCCATGGATAGAAAGATATTTAATCCCTCTGAATGCAGGTGCATCAGCAGTGTTTTACAGGGAATGGAAGGTAATCAATTTATAGCTAACATAAATGACTTTCAAGGGTTCAGGTTTTGCCAGAGCATCTTTTGATTTCTGCATTGCTCTGAAATCCACTGAGACTCATCACAGTCTGCAGGGAGCAACAAGCCATGGGATTTTACTGGAAGAAAAATGCACATAGACTGGCTGACTCTCCGATGTTTATTTTCTGGCAACTCTGAACCTGGTGGCCAGGAAAACAAGATGAATATTGTTTAAAATAAAAACAAACTCATTTTCCCAGAGTTAAAGAAGGCGCACTGCTACCTTGCAAAGCAGGTTGGATGTGCCCCCAAAAACACGTGCACAAAATTGGCTCCTTATCTTTTTTAGAGCCTGTGGAATCTGAACATGGCACCAGGCATCTGGCGCATCGCTCAGAGGAGCATACAATGTAATTATCAAAGCCTATATAAGAGAAATGAAAGATTCAGGTGACCCCCTGGATGTCCCGGTTCTGCATTCAGATCCTTGGACTATCAGAATGTTACTCTCACCAGGACTTAAAACCCCCAGATGCCAACCTTCCTCCAACCTCTCAAAAGGAGAATAACGGTGGTGGGTGGGTGGGTGGGGAGAATCTTGGCTCCCTGCATTCCGTTCTCGAATCTCTTGTGATTTGGGTCATTTTTCTACCTTTTACGTCTCTTCTGGATTCTCTTATTTTTGTTTTCGACGTCGTTTTTTAAGGCCAAGCTCAGCGAAGCTCCTTAGCAGAGGTCGCAGTGGTGGGCTCTCTTAACGGAGCAGCTGACTTCTCTTCTATTTAATCTTTTGAAGGCAGAATCTATGAATGATAGCGGGGCAATGCCTCAGCCCACTAACAATTATTAATCGGCCGGGCGCCGCTTTTAAAGAAATGCACGAATCAAAAGGAATTTTGCAGCTGCGTGTTGAGACCTTCCAGGGTGAGACGGGATGCTACCGACTTGTATCGTTTTCCCCTCTTCTGGAAAAGAGGCGCAGGCAGGCATTTTTTTCTCCCCCCTCCCCCCCCCCCCCAATTTCTAGGACGAAAAATTTCCAACTGCGTATTTAGACGTTCTATCGGGCGCCTATTTCAATTTGGAAATCCCAAGTCTTTAGATTATGGGATGAAAAAAATGGGTGAATGAATTTGCTAATTAAGTACGACCAGCCCCCCCCTCTTTGCTCCCC
>NC_058132.1:619796040-619833755 GCF_016433145.1 Gracilinanus agilis | reverse complement strand
GGGGAGAGGGTTTGCCCGTTCCAAATAGGGAGGGGTTAAAAAAAAAAGTTTATAGAAAGAAGTCTGGAACTCTGTCCTTAGCTTACCCCTTTGTGCCTGGCTATTGAAGGACACATGGGACAGAGGCCACTGTAATTCGGGGCCTTGTGTGACCGAGGGGGCTCCCCATTGTAGGTTTCCTTCGTTTGGAGAGGGGTCTTTGAATTTCATTGGGGGTGGGGGGCGGCAGGGGGCGGGGGAGGCAAAAGCAGGATAAGGAAACATTTCTATGAAAGTGTGAACAAAAAGGTTTAATAGAGATTTCGGTTTCCCCTTCGGGGGTGTCTATGGAACCAGAAGGGGAAAACGCTAAATTTGTAAATATCTGGGGAGAAGGCATCTAGGGCGCAGCCATTTAAAAACCTGGAAAGTTGTTCTGGACGCTTCGCTCCCCCCCACCCCACCCTCAGCCCCCCAACAGACCTTCTACAGATTATTTGCTAAACAGACTGTTCCAGATGATTGTTTGAAGTTGTATTTCTGCATAATGGATTCTGTTTGGAGGCATAGTTCTGAAGACTCTGCTATGCAGCTTTTTGACATAACATTCCATAATGTAGCTATTAATATAAAAAGTTACTGCCTTTGTGAAATGTCCATTATGTAACTATGAAGGACTCCGTGGTTTAGCAGAGCAGCGCCTCCACTCACTCACTACCTGCAAACTTTTCTTTAAATTACCTGAATTTTTGAGTCAAGGAATGAGGATTGCATTCAAACTCCTGAAGATGATTAAAATGATTTTTTTAAAAGTTACTTATAGCAACAGGAGAGAAGGGGGGGGGGAATAATATTCATTTTCTTTCCTAGTTCGAAGCTTTGGGGCAATGATTTTTTTTTTATAAGGTGTGTTAATACCTTTGGCCAGTGTGAGGGAATTAGGAGGGGAGCTATTAATTCATACGAACTAATGAGCTAACCTTGAGAATGACTTTGCAAAATGCCCTGAACCTAGGAGAAAAAGGACATGTACATGTTAAAAACATTCATAATCGTTTAATTGTAAACTACTGGGGAGATGTAGTTAATAGAGATGATTCTAAAGCTGACCTAGGCATTTTCAGAAGAAACTTTTACTCCATGAAAACTTCTGTGGCAAGAGACAGTCATTAAAATTTGTTGTCAGTGATCATTTTAAAAAAAGAGAGAATTCCAATGGACATAAAAGAGAATTAGTTCTTTCAAGACTGGTCGCATGTTAATTAAAAAAGAATAGTAAAGAAAGTGTAGATTTAATGTATTAAATATGCATATAATTTATGATTTAAGAATTCAAGTGATTTTTTTTCAAAGTTGGAGAAAGCAAGGGGCTTTTGAGTCTTTGGGGTGGAGGCTTTAATTCTACTCTTCCCCATTCTGTAAAGGTAAAAAGTTTTAACTCTCATTACTCTTTTTTGTTTGTTTGTTTTTCTCTTTCCCCTTATACTTTTCCTTTTCCTACAAAAGCAAAAATACTCTTTAGGCTCTGGGAAGTGTGTGTCTGTAATAAAGAGAGTTGCTGACCTTTACATAGCTCCTTAAGGCTTACAGAACACTATATATGCACCTTTTTTGATTTTGAAAACAATCCTGTGAGGCAAGTACTATAGAGGTCATTATCACCCCCATTTTGCAGAGGTTGTACCCATAGTCACACAGCTACTAAGTATCATAGGTAGAATTCAAACCCACAGCTTTCCTCGCTCTTAATCTAATGTTCTTTCCAGTGTATTAAACTACCCCCAAAGCATGATTTCTTAACGTGGGATTCATGGACTACCCAAAGGGTCTGTGGATAGATTTCAGGAGTGCCTGTGAACTTGGATGTAAAAAATTACATCTTCATTTCTATGCAATTGGTTTCCTTTGTAATTCTATGTGTTTTATTTTATGCATTTAAAGACGATATTTTGACAGAGGGGACAATGAGTAAAAAAATAAAAAAAGATTAAGGACCCCTGCTTCGGAGGTAAAGATCCATTATTTTTGCTACCTCTAATCTTGAGATCTAAGCGCGTTAGCATCTTTCCTATTAATACTCCTGCTACTGGAAAAGATCCTGGGTACTCCATGAGACAGACTCAGGGTTAGAGGGTGGTCCTGGGAGACTGGAAGAATTCTACTCCTGGTCCACTGTGAGCTTAGAGGAATTCTGACTTCATAGGCGGTTAAAATTATCTCACTTTCACTTAATAATTTATAAAGACAAAGAAGATATACCTTCCTTCTTTTCCCTGGATTCTGTAACCCAAGCTTTTTTGGCTTGAAAAGATGTTGAACCTGGTGGTTGATCTCCCTCTGAGTAAGTCAGAGACCTCTGGAACCCACTTTTTTTTTGAAACCCTTATCTTCTGTTTTAGAAGCAAATACATTCCAAGGCAGAAGAGTGGTGAAAACTAGACAATGGGGGTTAGGTGACTTGTCCAGGGTCACCCAGCTAGGATATATTTAAGGGTATATAGTTGAACCCAGGACCTCCCATTTCCAGGCCTGGCTCTATATCCATTGAGCCACTTAACTGCCCCCCAAATACAGTCTTTAGGCTTAGGAAGGCTCTCAGGGTTCACTGAACATGACAATGAGACTCTTCTTTGCCTTCCATCTCAATTTTCCCCCAGAGCCATTTATATATTCATGTCTGGCACAGTATTGCTCCAGGTCCCCAAGCCAGCAGTCTAAATATGGTTGCTGACACTAACACTTTTCATCACTCTTCTCTCCAAATGTGGGGAAGAAAAGTGTCAGGGTGAAGGAGGAGACAAGAGAGTACCACGATGCTCAAGACCTGGGCATGGCTGTCTTCCGACCTGTTGGGATCTGGGAGCTGTTATTCAGGATCACCAGAGGTTTCATTGATCTTGGTCTTTGATTTAGAAGTAGAAACAGTTGGTCAGCCTGGCTACTTCAGTTTTTTAGCCAAGATTAATTGAATATTCAATGAGCAGCAAGAACTGGCCTCGTACTTGTCTTTATGGGAGAGAGAGATCTTTTTTGGAGGACCATAAAGCTAACAGGGTCTATTAAGATCAGCCTCTCTTCTTTCCCCATTTTACAGATGAGGAAACTAAAGTGAAGGCAAGTTATAATTCAATTTTATCTAATTGTTAATCCATTAGATAGCTTATTGAACTGAGGCAACGAGATGGCACAGTTGATCTAATGTAAGGGCTGGAATTAGGAAGATCTGAGTTTAAATGTGGCCATAGATATTTACTAACTATGTGACCCTGGGCAAGTCACTTAACCCTTCTCTGCCTCAGTTTTCTCGTTTAAAATGAAGATAATGATAACACCTACTTCCTAGGTTTTTTGTGAGGATCAAAAAAAAGATAAAATTTATAAAAGCATTTAGCATAAAGCCTGGTGCATAGTAGGTACTTAATAAATAATTATTCCCTTTCCTAATCAAATATTAGAATTCCTAGGGCCTGAAAGATTTCCAGGACACCATTGGCTCTAGACAGTTAATGAAGCTTCCAAAGTTTCCTAACTTAAAATGAAGCAGAAACTCAGGCATTGGGAAAATCTGGGTTTGTTTCAAAAGCAAAAGTTACAGAATTCAAGTGAAGGAGAAAAAGTATGACTTGGATTAGCACATGACTTGTAATTCCTGATCAATAAAAAAAAAGGCACTATGACATTGGGACATGTTATGGCCTAACCACCAGATAAAATAGTTCTTAGAATTCTTAGATCATGAAATTGTAAAAAATTGTGGAGAAAAAAACAGAATTAACCCACTTCCTATGCTCTCATTTAAGAGATGAGAATGTAAGGAAGAGGCATTGCATTTGGGTTATCTTTCTTTAAAACCAGGGAAATCACTTTTCAAAAATGTTCTAAAACAACTATACCATTTGAAAAAAGAAATATTGAATAACACTCTCCGTCCCCCCCCCCCAAACAAAAACAACTAATGCAGTTCTATAGAGGAGAAATCTCAGCTGATACCTTATCTTACTCTTATTTCATGGAGTTGATTTGAACATGATTGAAAAAAGATGGTCTTATGTTCTGATCAGCTCTGCAGACAGCAGAGAAAGATGATAAAATGTGCCCCTTGTTATTAAATGCAAAATTCAAAATCCTTCTGTTGACCTGTAATGTCAGCAGATACATGTTGCTATAAATTATAAAGAACTATTCTCTATTCTCTTAAGTAGTTGTCTTTAGAGCAATTAATCTACCAGAATTTGGAGAGGTCCCAGGAAAGCAATGAAATCTGAACAAAAGATTGAGGGGGAAACTTTTAAAAAGTATAGACATTGAACCAGTTTTAAGTATTTTAGTAATCCCACATGATAGAGTTAGATTTTAGGAACTAGAAGAATGTATGTGAATAAATCAATAAATAAAACGATTGCATACATTTATATATGTTTATTTATACACTAAATAAGCCAACCTGGCTTTTGTGGGGTTTTATGACATATATTTTAATCTTAAGTATTTTGAAATATTTGAGATTCTATCAAAGTCATTTGAAAACTTGCCAAATACAGGATCACTGGCTGAATTTTCAGATTAGACATTCAATCCTAAAACTCACCAAGGAAATGTGATGCAGAGGGTGGAAATACGTGCCCATTCTTTCTGTCTGAGTGGCAGAAAAGCTCGTCTTCTCTCTGTCCATACAGGGGAGTGTCGCTGGCCAGAAAGGGAGAATTGATGGCTGTAATCTTTCTAGTCACTTTTCCTCAGTGTGTCTAAAAGGACTTTGCCAGCTATAAAGTACTTCATGAAGTCAGTTGTTGCTATTATTATTGTCTCTGTTGGAAGATCTAAAAGAAACTGTAAAAGGCAGTTTGCTATCCTTGTTGGCATGGTTTTGGCTGGGCATCTTTGTTTCCCATTTGTATGTATGCCATAAGAACATCATTTAAGAATTATCAAGTTAATACAAGAGTTATAGAAATAAGCTTATAAATATTGTCAAGGACCTTAGACGTGGTGGCAGGGCTATTCTCCAGGACTTCTGGGCTTGGAAGCATATGAGGCTATCCTGGAAAACTGCTTCAATCTTCCTGGTGCTTCTTATGTCCAAGCTGGGCACAATGCATCATTGCAGATAGGTTGATCTAATTCTGGTAGTTCCAGTTCAGGAAAACCTCAGAAGATACCCCATTTTGGGATGCCCCTCACCATTTTAATCAGTATTCTGGAGATTTCTTCAGGGAGCATGCACTCTAAATTTCCAAGAGCCTTAACAGGGAATGTTTTGGGACCATCATTAGACTCTGTATCAGTTATTTTTAGAAATCCAGAGAATCACTAAATTACCCAAAGGAAAGCACTATTTTAAAAAATTCTTTCTGATTGTAGCTGATTCCTTTTTATGAATCGACCTAACCACAATATTATTAAAATATGAATTCACACAACGGAAATGTCCTGCCTTAAGAATGAGCTAGACCTGGGAATGAAAAGACCTTATTAGACTCAGCTCCTCACTCTTAACAATAACTAGCTCTATGACCATGGGCAGCTTAGCCTTTCTAAGTCTTATTTTCTCATTTGTCAAATGAGAGGGTTAAATGAGATGAACTCTAAGTTCCCTCCTGACCCCAAGTCTATGATTCTATAATCTGAATACAGTAGATATTCCTTTTAGACAAATCACAAAGGAATGAAAAATCAAGTTCAAATAACCCAAATTAGAAATTTCCCCTTTAAAGCTTTTACCATCTTAAATAGGTTTATAATTGTAATTTCACCTGTTCCTCATGATAACCCTGATATGAAGGCAGAACAGAAACGATCACTCTCATTTTAGAAATTAGGAAACTGAGGCTCTAAGTTATTGATTAAATGACTGTTCCAAAGTCACCCAACTAAGAAGTGACAGAGCCAAGAAGACTAACATTTATCTTTTGATTCCTATTCTGGTACTCGATCCACTACACATTTTACAAAACCAAAAATCCTTTAAAAAAAATTCTGAACTTAATGAACACCAAGAAAACCATTTTCACCTACAAAACAAAAACAGAAAAATTTTTTTCCACTATACTTTTGACATATTTTAAGCTCAAGCAAAGGAAATCTACATGTCATATTAATGAGATTTTTTTGATTGAAAGCACTAATTTGCTTTGTGAGTCTAAAAAGGCAAATGTTAGATTTAAAAGAAAAAAAAAAGAACCAAACATTGTAGGGTCATGTACAAACATACCCTGTAGCCAAGTTTTACTTAGCTTAACCCACCCCATCCCCCCAAAAAAGTGTGCGTATGTTTTTCTTTCTCCAGATACACTCAATACTCTTTCCCAAATGCTCCCTGTTGTGACTAGAGTTTCTAAAGCCCTTTTATTTTTATGGTCTTCTTAATAGATGTTGATTGCTATAATGTTGTACATACTCTCTATTTGATATATCATCTAAGCCCTGGAAAGTGCTCATTTGCTTTGTAGGACCTCTTAGTTCTACTTCTCAATCTAGATGCAAAACAGGCAGAAGCCCAATGACTCCTGCCACAATGTAATATGATTCCGGGAATTAGGAATTTCCAACTCAGAAAGTACCAGGAAGTGAAGAATGTGCTTATTCAAACAATAATGTTCTGTTGGCTATACTATCTGAGTTGCCTACTAACCCATACTCACACAAATATATATATATGAAGCACATACATATATATTAACATATAAGCCGCCTCCTCCCACTTAAATGTGGATGAAATTTACTCATAAGAAACCAAACTAAAAACCCCAAACCAAAAACCAGATCTTAATTTCTTTCGTAGTGGAATAAGAAAAATGCATCAATGTAGTTTAGGAAACTTGAAGCCTTGAAATGTTTCATTAAAAAATAAAAGATTAAAAGGAAGAAAGGAGAGAGAGAGAGAGAGAGAGAGAGAGACAGAGAGACAGAGAAAGAGAGAGAGACAGAGAGAGAGACAGAGAGAAAGAGAGAGAAAGAGAGAGAGAGAGAGATCTCTAAGTAAAAAAAAAAAAAAAAAAAAAAAAAAAAAAAAAAAAAAAAAAGCTTTATTATTGGACCCTTTTGGGAGAAGCTGTTATAGTGTCTGTCTCACTTCACAGCTCTGCCCTCCGGGTTAGAGATTTTATACTGAGTGTTAAATCAGAGCTATGCAACAAATCCCAGATCTGGCCCTAGAGAGTAAGGGTGAGGGAAAAAAAAAAGCCCAACAAAAACGACTCTTGCTAGTGAGAGCCCCTGAGTTGTGAATGTTTTCTGTTCTTACAGTTTTTATTAAGAACTTCACAACAACCAAATGGGGAAAAAGTAAGAAGGTGGTCCTTCATGAAGCAAATCAAAATATTTGCAGCCCCAGAGAAGTTTTTTTTTTTTGATTTTCAAATAGCATAGGAAGCTTCAGAATCAAGTCCAGAGGTCAAAGGTTCCTGATGGCCAAGTAAAGGGGCGATGAGAGATGTATATTAATGCGTGTCAGCTTCTAGATTCTGGGGTCAAGCTGCAGTTCATAAAAGAAACAAGGCATCTTAAGAAGAAGTGTTATTACCAAGCAGCAGGTCAAAGTTTATCTTTGGGTCAGTGTACACCGGAGGGTCATCCATTCACGGCATGAAACACAGGCTTCATGCTTAAAATGGATTCGGGACAAGGTGTTCAGCATAAGGGAAAAAAGGAGGTAGAATTGGAGAATGTTTGAGGACTTGTAACTGAGTTAGAAAGAAAAAAGGCTACTAATAAAAATCAGAATCAGTGTCAAAGCCTGGAATAATTTTTTTTAAATTTTTATTTCACTTAACTCGGAAGAGAAGATTTTTGTTCATGAAGATCTATAGTTTAATGAGGGTAGCTAGGAATTGGATGAGAGGCTCTGGGAAATTCAGCCTTTGTGGTTGATCAAGGGGCAGACCTATCAGGACAGTGCCTTTGATGGGGAGATGACAGATACAAGGCCAGGATTCTTCCTAGAAGCAGTACCTTTTCTTGGTACATTCCCACAACCAGCCCCCCAATTTTTTTTTGCTTCTGCATCCTCTTACAATACACTTCCTATACTTGTGTTACCACATGTCTCCACAGACTTGTGTGTGAGAACTTGGGTGACCACAGCTAGCTCAGTAAGGGTTCCTGGGGTGCAGCCATAGCAATGCACAAAAGCTCCCCACTGCCTTTGGCAGATCCTTTTCCCCTTCTGAAATCCATGCAAGTTGCAGGCAAGGATTCTTTTTTTCCCCCTTTACTCAAAAAATGCATAGAGATGGGCCATACATGAGCTTCAGATCGGTTTTCTTTTCCATGGTCATCTTTCCCAGGGAAAGCTTAAGTACAAAAGGTGATTTCATCTTAGATGGCCACCTGATTTTTGAAAGAGAAAAGAAAGAAGATAAACTCACCCAGAGAAAATTCTGATTCTGTTTTTCTACTCATCCTTAAGATGAGTCAACTTTTTGGCCAATTGTCCCAGGAATACCCGATTTAGCTAGAAGCAGCAGAGAAAGTGAATCATTCGTCATTCCTGATGCAACATGACTAAAATAATCCCTGTAATGAACCAGATTCTTTCTTTAGTTAGACGTGCTAAGAATTTTTCATAAGTTTAGGTGGACTTTTTTTATATAGTTGCTAGAATAGAACAATTACTATACCAGCATTTCTGCAAAGTATTTAAAAATATATGAGGCTTTCTTTGACCATTAGGATAGGATATTTTCATTTAAAAAATAACAAGACAAAACACTAAATATGAAGCTATAGAATACTAGGAAAAATCAATAGGAAAGCAAAAGATAGATGGGATTATAAAATACCTGGATGCTTCAACACATTTAAGGGTCTCTTATGGGCTGGAATGAATAGAAAAAAGACTTATTTTCCTCTGTTGAGCTACTCATTTGTTCATCAAGTGTTCTTTGAGCACCTAATTAGGCACAATGCACCCTGCTAGGTATTCTAAGACACTGGAAGCTATCACATGAATTCCATTCAATTCAACAAGCATTGATTAAGTGCCTACTATATGCCAGGCGATGGGGATACAAAGACAAAAAAATTAAAGTGCTGGTTCTGAAGCTTACATCATTGTAAATGGTGAATTTTTGGTAAAAGGGTAAACTGTCCCTTTCTAATTGTTTTTCCTTCACCCTAGCTAGGGAAGCTGGGTAGTGCTGAACACTCTCATTTAGTTTGTGAACTAGACTCTCTCTGCCTGAAATCTATGTGTTACTGTGATCTCAATCAACACTAGGACCTTGGATCATAGATTTAGAATCGACAGTGTCTCACAGATGATCTAGTTTTTCATCTGAGGAAAACGAAAGCGAATGACTTGCCCAAGCTCACATAAGTAGTAAGAGTCAAAGGCAAGATTTGAACCTAGCTAGGTGCTCTGTCTCCAAAGCCAAAGAGGCACTCCATCGCCTTGCCTCTCTCCTTTATTTATCTACGCATATGCACAATATAGAAAGAATAGAACATTAGTGCTTGGGGTTAGATGGTCCTCTCAGGAATTTTAGGGGCAGAATAAATTGCCTCTCTGGGGTCAGCCACAACGGAGATTATTTGAACTCAGTTCAAAACTAAAGAGCGAGGGCATTTAATCAGCCAAATGCTTTCTACGTAAATGTCATCCTTCCATCTCTAAAAAAGCAGCCCAGCTGAAGTCTTCACTAACCAAGGAATCAAGCAAGCCAAAAGTCTTCGACAGTATTAACTACTTGTCTTCTGAATTTCAGAAAAAGGAAGTTTAAATAAATGCTCTTCTGAAAAAGGAAGATGGCCATTCTCTACAGTATTTCATTTTGTATTCATTTGAAAACGAGACTTCCAGTCTACTAGGAAAGAAAAGTTAATTTCTTGCAGTAGAAAAATCAAAGGACAGTTTCAGAGTCTGTCAGTCTTAGGGACTGGGAGAGGTTAGGGGGTCTTTGTGCCTGAGGATTGTCTCAGTGGGAGAAGGGAGGGAATGGGAAGGATCAGGGAGCAGTTTACAGGAAGGGATTGCTTCAGTGAAGGCAGAAGGGATCAAGGAGGGACTGCAGGGGTCCATGAGAGGGAGGGCTAAGAGTGGGAGTGTGAGGAGCCTAGAGTATCTTGGTTTGGGAGCCCAAACTGGGTTATTTTGGGTTAGGATCTTAGAGGCAAAAGGAAGAAGTCCTTTAGTTGGGGAAGAGGAAGAAAGCATTTGCTACAGAAATTTGTGAGTGAAAAGGATGATCTTTGTGAGCCCTGGGTTGCAGGATAGAGGCAAAGGCTTGATAAGAAGCAGGAGGGAAAGACTAAAGAGGGTCTGCTAGTTGATGGGCCTCCTGGATCCTGAAGGTGGGGTGGGGGGACTTTCTGAACTAAAGTGAGGGAAAAGGAAGTAAGAAAATATTGACATTTCCAAGGAGAGGCTCATTGGTAAAGCAATGTTGGAGAAATCAGTACCGAGGAACTGTGTCGGATAGCCTAACTTTAGCTAATGCAGATCCAATGTATTTAAGAGCCAGTAGGGGTGTTAGGAATAATTGAGTTTAACTTCATCTAACTAATGAGGAAATTCATTCTTTTTATGAGATGATTTAAGGATCTCATTTAAAGATAATTAGCATTATTCAGGAGAACTTTAACCTTGATATTTCATTAGTTTTTTTAGTAAATCAATTAACAAGCATTTAATTATCCCCTACTATGTACTAGATGAGAGGCAGCATGGGATTAGACAGCTGGCCTCTGAGTCATCAAAATCCAGGGTCAAGTCCCACCTCTTGACGCATACTGACTGTTGGCTTTGGGCAAGCAGTGGCAAGCAGTGCCCTTGCCAAGTCTTTAAGAATAGAAATTATAGAGCAGGTGCAGCTCCCTGTTGGGAATGGGAGTTTCTTTACTGGGAGTTCCCCATACCAAAGAAAAAAGAGACAGACTGACACACACAGAGGCACGATGTTAAGCTCTGGGGTTGTTGTTCAGTCGTTTTTCAGTCATGTCCAGCTTTTTGTGACCCTATTTGCTGTTTTCTTGGCAAAGATATGTTTGTGATTGTCTTTCTCCTTCGTCAGCTCATTTTACAGAGGAGGAAACTGAGGCTACTAGAGTTAAGTGACTTATCCAGGATCACACAATTACAAAATATCTGAGGTCATATTTGAACTCAGAAAGATGAGTTTTCCTGACTCCAGACCCAGCACATAGCCACAGTACTACTAGCTGCAGGCTCTGAGGATACAGAGTCAAAGCTTACACAGAGCACTCTCGCCCTTGAGAAACTTTCAGTCTTTTAGAAACAGCAGCATATAAGTCCATAACAAATACATACGTGCAAACAGTTAATGCCTGTTAGATTGAATTTTAACTCAATGAATAGTGTGTGGCATTTAGAATAGAGGCTCTAAGCCTCATCGCTAAGTCAGAAAGTTTCCCCAAAAGGAGGTTTTGGTTCCACTCTATCCTTTCAGTGGGTCTCGAAAAGAATCTTCTGTGACCTTTGTGGAATACAAGTGAACACACAGGATCGTCCCAGCCAACCTAGACTGCCTACTGGAATTTTGTATTTTGTATCTCATTTTTTAGTAAATTTAGTCATCAATTTTAAAGATTTGGTTAAATTTTAGTTTTTAAAACTTATTTGATAACCAAAATAATGTTCCTTATGATTAAGTACTCTTTTTTTTTTAATTTTAAACCCTTAACTTCTGTGTATTGACTTATAGGTGGAAGAGTGGTAAGGGTGGGCAATGGGGGTCAAGTGACTTGCCCAGGGTCACACAGCTGGGAAGTGTCTGAGGCCGGATTTGAACCTAGGACCTCCCATCTCTAGGCCTGGCTCTCAATCCACTGAGCTACCCAGCTGCCCCGGATTAAGTACTCTTGATAATAATATGATATATCATTATTATATATAATAGATAATAATAATTAAGAACTTCACCTTAAATGTAAAATAAGACTCCCTGGGTGAACATGCTAATGGAACATGCTGAAACATGCCAACGTTGTGGAGGCTGGTTTGGTTTCCCCCAATTGGGTTGGTCTGTTGTCTTATTAGGAGGCTCCAACACATTTTATTAGATCACATGCTCAGGAAGGCTCTATGATCTGCCTTCCTTTGGAATAATAGTTGCCCACAAAGGAATACAATATAGATCCCTGTTATTATGATTGCTACGTCTTTATTGGAAATCCTCCACTACATGAAATGTCTTCAATATGTAGGAAACGGCACAATCTGTCTCCCTTTTGGATTGTTTGAGAAGTATGATGTTGTACATTGGACATTCTCATCCGAAGAGCTGACATCACTGAAAAAGAAACCTGGTTTGCAGCTTTTTTACAGATGTCAGCTTTCAGCCAACAAAAATGATATCTCCATCTTTGTGTCATTCTGGAATTGATAGAAACATCCATTGCAGCTCTCCAGAAACAGATCCAGAGAGAGGCCCGGAGACCCCTCGATTTTAAGATTTAGCCAGCAAGCTTGGCAAACCATGCCTTGCAAAAGTCTCTCTGGATGTAGAGAAAGAACCTTGAATTCCAGGCTCTCCAGGGGTAACCTTATACGTTTGAGGCAACAGATAATGCCTATTGCAAGAGGAAGCATGTCAGAGTTGATGAACATGTCTCACTGTAAGAAAACCAAAGTAAATATGAGGTGAGGAAATGCTGTAACATCAGCCCCTGGAGGCAAATAACATATCCTCTGAACACAAAATGGGGGATTAGAAGTCTAAACACTACTTTGTTAATCATCAAACACTTCAGGTTTAAGACTTACAGTAGAACTATCATTAAAAAAAATACTCCTATGACTGAAATTTTCTGGAAAGTGGGGTTCAAAAACTTTCCAGGAATAGTTTTATTTTGCATATTTTAACTTCCCATACTTAGCTAGAGAGAAGCCTAGGCAAAGAAAACAGAGTAGCAAAGTGGGGTGCAATAAGCATTGATTTAGGAATCTGAAGACCTGGATTCAAATTCAGAATCTTCAATTTACTATCCATGTGACTTTGAATATGTCAAATCCTAGCCTCTGGGCTTTAGTTCCTTCCTCTGCAAATTGAGAGGGTAGCTTAGGATCATTCTCTAATCATTTTCTAAGTCTCTTATATCTCTAAATACTCTAACTTTATTGTCACTAGAATATCCAAATGAACATTTTTTTATTTTTCAAAATGAGTTACTTGCTTAATACTCGAGTGGGTTTAAGTCAGTGCAAAAGAGAGCAGCATAAATATATTTTCTATAACAAATGTACAGCAAGTCTTGATTCCTGCTGCTTTTCCTCCAGTTTCCTGACAACAAAGACACAAAACCTGTTATCATGTTTTTGACATCTTGTCTCGCTGCCATCCCCAATTATGACCTTCTAGGTATTATAGGTGGAGACAAAGTCTTGGTCGCATGCAATGATCTGCAAAGAATCTTGCCTTGAAAGGCCTTTAGGCTTGCTTGCTTTTCATCAAAAAGGTAGCATGTTAGCAAGTGGTTGATTTATATTTTATTACTTTGTACTCCCAAGATAGGCATCCCATACAATTCAATTATAAGAAATATGGCTCTAATAAGAGAAAGCCATCACTTTCATATCAACCAGCCAATAATCAAATATTTATTAAATTCTTTTTGGTTGCAAATATTCTCCTCCTAAACCACCCTATTTTGCATAATGCTTATTTATGAGCAAAGTAAGCAAATAGAGCAGGATTCCTTTGGGAGTATCGGGGTGGGTGTTAAAAGGATATGGGATGCACACAGCAAGGGACAGCCTGGAGACACATTCTCAGCTCCTAAGTATCTTTGGGATTGACTAAAGGGAGTTATTTGATTCCTGCATTTCTTATCTGAAACCCTCTAAGAGAAGCTTCTACTAGGATGGCACAAATCTCTTGGGGATGGGGGAGAGGGAAGGAGAATTCTAGATAAGGGGCATGGACAGCCTAAGTAGGATTGCACTGGGGATCTTGGGATTTACTCTGGAGAGTGCCCTGAGTTCCTAGGATAAAGCCTAGCATCTCCCAATGGACTTTAGACTTGTTATTGCCACTAAAGGAGGAATTCCCTATTGTCTCAGTCAGGGCCAAAGAAGTCCTGGTAAAAAAGGGAGATTCTTGGAAAGTTGCCCTTGGTGTATCAGATGGCAATCTAGGGAGAGGGGAAAGGAAGGCAGGGGAATCTTCTTCCCTTAAAAAAGGGGCTATTTGGCCATATGATGATACTGTATTTGTGCACGGTCATTAGAAGTCCCCAACAGTGAGCGTAGCTGAAAAGAGGTTCAGTAGTACCATAGGAAGGGCTGTTCTTCAGTTTTTCTTACGGTGTCCTGTTCTGTGAGTCGGAATACTCCCTTCAGGAGAACTCAAGCTTCTTGGGGGCAAACTGTTCCATTTTTGTCTTTAGATACCTACCATCTAATATCTAATAAATCCTTAATAAATATTTGTTGATGAGAGTAGAATCACAGAAGAAAAACATTTGCTTGATCACATGGATTGATGGGGACGTGACTGGGGATGTAGACTCTAAACAATCACTCTATTGCAAATATTAATAATATGGAAATAGGTTTTGAACAATGATATGTGTAAAACTCAGTGGAATTGCTCGTTGGCTCCGGGAAGGGGGAGGGAGGAGGCGAGGGAAAGACCGTGAATCATGTAGCCATAGAAAAGTATTCTAAATTAATTAAATAAACAAATAAATTTAAAGAAAAAGAAAAAATATTTGTTGAATTGAATTGAATGACAGAGAAAAGTAGGATGATAGATAAGTGAAGATCTAGAAGAGAATCCAGAGATCAAGTTTAATCCAGTCATTTTACAGATTAAGAAACTGAGATCCATTAAATAGGGACTAGGAGATGAGATTTCAGGAAGTAATCAATCTTGGGCCATAGCCATCAGTCCAAGCCAGAAGTTCCAGAGTTAACAGAGCCAAGGGCCAAGACAAGCCAAGAATTAGAAGCCAAAACAGGGGTCAAACTCTAGCAGAAGTAATTGCAGAATTGGCCAAGCCATAACAACCCAGAAGATTTCTGTGGAACCATTGTTTCCTACTTCCTCCTGAGGATGGCACCAGCCAATGCCTGGGAACCTTGGGCATGAACAATGCAAGAGGCAGGTGTGAGCTGATTTGGACTTTGCAACTGCTCCATGAAGCCAGGAGATGGGGAGGGAAAAGTGCTGACAGGAGGAATCCTGTCAGAAGAGTGTTGACAGGGTGAGCCTCTCTTGAGAATAACATAAGCTTGGCTGAACCAGATAGCCAGTTCTTAGGTAAGGCCCCAATTCTTCCATCAGAGAGAGAATGTGGTGAAAGAGAAAGATAGGACTGAGGCCATTATCTTATGCTCAGATCTTGTCAGAACTTTTTGGGGGTAACTTCTTTATAACTGTGGATCTCCCATTCTGTCTCTCTCCTTTTTGCTCTCTCTCTCTCCCTTTCTCCCCTTCTCTCTCTCTTTCTCTCTCCCTTTCTCTGTTTCTCTCCCTTTCTCTGTTTCTCTCTGTTTCTCTCTGTTTCTTTCTCTCTCTCTCTCTCTCTCTGTCTCTCTCTCCCTTTCTCTGTTTCTCTCTGTTTCTCTCTCTGTCTCTCTCCCTTTCTCTCCCTCCCTCACACTTTTGTGCTTTTGAGGAGTGAGTGAGCTTTACCCGTGTAGTTTTGGAAGTGGAAAGAAGAAAACCTGAGCTTATATTCTACAATGACATTTAGTTGCTGTGTGACCCTGGGTAAGTTACTTAATCTCTATGTGGTTTAGGTAGTTCCTCAGGCAGCTTACCTAGCTATAGTCAAGTTTTGATCTTTGTTGATAGAGGGCATTCCTATCCCAATAGATTTGTTAGCCAGCTTTACTTTGCAGGTGGGAGAAATAAAATGTTGGTCCCTAAGTCTTGTTGTTAATTTAGGCTAAGAATCTGTGATAGTGGCTTCCCCAAACTCATTTATTTATTTGAGAGATGCCTTGTCTGCATGTTTCCACTGAAATCCTACTCTGATGATGCTTCACTATGGTATGAGGCTGACCCTGGGTTCTCAGAGGCTATTTCAGCATGGCATGAGGTCAGGCAGTCTTCCAAAGCTGGAAAGTTTGAATATGGGCCTGATGACAGAATCTGTGTCTGTTTTTCAAGGGCTATCCTTTCCAGTTGTCTTATATTTTACAACCCTTCTTGACTTCTGTCATCTAGCAATACAGGTCTCCTTGCTGTTCCTAGAGCTGGACAGTCCATCTCCTGACTCCATGTATTTCCGCTGGCTGTACCTCATGTTCTCCTTCTTGACCACTTCCTAAGTTCTTTTTTATTATTTAGTATTCTTTGGCTTCCTTTAAGACTCAGCTCAGTTCCTGTCTTCTTCAGGAGACCTTTTCCAGTTCTCTTCTCTGCTGGAGCTTTGCCCTTTAGATTGCCTCTCATTTACACTGTCTAAATTGAGTATGTTTGTGGTTGTTTGTATGTTGTCTCTCCCATTAAGCAGAGAGAATTTTAAGAGAAGGGACAGTATTTTTTGCTTCCCTACCACTTGGCACAGTGCCTAATAATATATCACTTAATAAAAATTTGTTGATTGACAGTTTTGAGAAGCTCGTCACCTCGAGTCTGGTCAATAAGGAATGAACTTTGGGGCTTCTAGAAAGGTATTATGGTGTGGATAAAGGCAGAGCTCAGAGGGCAGAAATCATGGATCTTTGAAATGAATACTGAAGAACATGATGTCAGAGCACCCAGAAATGACATGAGAAGTTTAGTAAGTCCTTTGGTGGTTTGGTCTACCAATGCCAAACACTAAATTTTTAAAGTTTTCAAACAGAAGACTTAGCAACATGTGGTCAAAACCTCAAGCTCCAAATTTTCATTAGTATTACATTTCCCTCAAATGATAAAGTTTGCAGAACATTGAGGAAAACAAAGATTAGTGGCTGGCTCATGATTCTAATGTAAAATCTCTTGAAGACTTAGCTATATTTCACATTATCTTAGAAATGAGTTGCTTGGGCTAAAATGTTGTTTATATGGTACTGTACAATATTCAGGAGCCCAAGAAGTTGTGTCCACCTTTCAGGTGAGAATTAAAAGCAATTACTTGGATATCAGAGGATCCTTCAAACTCTTGTACCTCTAATATTCAGCCAACAGAAACAAAATTGATTCTTTTTTTTCCCTTGGGTGGAGAGAAGTGAAAGCTATTTGGATAATTTCTTCATTTTTCCATTTCACTTTGCTAGTATCTGTCTGGTCTACTTCTAGCAGATGCTTCTATTCTGAAAAAATTTTTAAATTTCCCCTGTGCCGACCTAATAGTAATTTCAATGTTTATGTTTATTCAACAGCTAAGACTTATATAGATACACATTAAGGTTTGCAAAATGCTTTAAAGATATCATTTCATATGATCCTCATGTATGGCACTGCTAAACTTGAAAATTTCTAGTATCAGTAATTTTCTTTTACTAATGAGATTACGGTTCTCCTAAAATGACTTGCTGTGACTGAGAAATATAGCATCCTTCCTTTACCCTGGTAAGGAGCTCCTCTTAACTGAACTTAATTCTTGGGTAACATACTGGGACTTGGTCCCTTTCTCAGTTTTTAAGAACTAAGAGAGCTGGGTCTAACCAAAAGAAAGTATGAAGGTACTTGATGTACAACATAGAGCAGGCATTAGGACAGCTATTTATTTCCTCCATGAAAAAAATGCTTAAAATACAAAAGAGTCACAAGTTGCATTGACTTAAACATGAGGTAGTGATTGATCATATAATTGCTGATAAGCTCTCCCAGAAAGTTGATATTTAAAACATCAAAACACAAGATATTTTCTGAATTGGTTTTTCATTGTCCCTTTTCAATGCAGCTCTTTTCCTTAGAGGTAATTGTTTTCTGGCAATCTAGTCTAGGGGTTGGTGTCTTTCTTTTATTGGTGGCCATCTTCTCCAAGAAGCACTGGAGTAGTTGTAGGCTCCTTCGAGCAGCTTATAACAGCTCCTTCTTCTGGTTCACTGACCAAAGGACCCAGGAACTCCTGAGGGCATCACTCCTGAAAAACCCATCTCTCAGGGTTAAGCTTGACCATGTAATATATATACATGTTCGAGGTTGACGTAACTGCTGAGGAAGTCCAAACTCTTTGGAAGACCTGGAGAGAGGAACATACCACATATTCAGGAGGGAGGAAAAGAGAGGCACCAAAGTGGGAGTTACTCCACTGAGAGAGGAGCTTTTCTTGCTGGAGTGGCCACTTCTTTGATTCAGCCCCTCCCAAGATGACAAATATGGAGACCAAGGAGTTGCTTGCATCCTTCCAAGGTGCCGAGACCTTTAGTATTGTGCCAATACACAAAAGGAAAGATGAAAGTAATTGTGTCACTGGAAGGGGTTCAGCTTCAAAGACTGCACATGGGACGCTGGAAGGGACCCAGCTCCAGGCATGCTCTGTGGAGCATATACTCTAGCTAAACCTGTTGGGGGGTGTGTGTGGTATATTCCCCTAATTAGACCAATTGCACAAGCATGTAGAGAATAAACATCAAATAAACACGAGGTCATTTTGGGAGAGGAGGCATCAGTCGCTAGGGGGATCCAGAAGGACTGATGTAGACCTATGAATAAACGAAGTAGGTGACCAATCAGTCAGTAAACATGTAAGCTTTGGAGATACAAAGAAATGTAAAAGGTAGTCTCTGTGCTCAGTGAACTCATAGTTTAATGGGAGAGACAACATGCAAATAATTACATACGAAAAGCTATTATTATTATTATTATTATTGTAAATAATCCACAGCCCTTGTTTTAAGGAAACTGGGGAAAGGCTTCTCATAGAAGATGGACTTGTAGTTGGGACTTGAAGTAAGCCAGAGAATCCAGGAGGTGGTGATTGGGAGGAAGAGAATTCCAGGCCTGAATGACAACTAGTGAAAATGCCCAGAGTCAGGAGATGTTGTGTCTTGTTTGAGAGACGTATAGTATGATTTTAGAGATATTAAGAAAGCTTCCCAGTCTGCTGATTTATACCTGAAATAATTTGAAATTGTGTGTGTGTGTGTGTGTGTGTGTGTGTGTGTGTGTATAAGCCCATCATGCTACAATTAAAGATAAGGCTTAAAAGCACATACCCTGGGGAGAGACAGTACAAATGATTATTAACCTAAAGTGTAAATTACCATGACAAGAGTCTTTCCTGAGAATAGGTTTTCATTAAACTCCTTTAAATGAAAGTGTAAATTATGATTACATGATTCTTTCCTGAGTATAAGTTTCCATTAGGAGAAATTAGGAAGGCACAGAGTTTTGAGGATATCTATTTGGTAGAGAAAAAAAAAAGACAGAAAAAAAAAGACACAGAAAGGGGAAAATTTGGATATCAGGATACCTTTCTACCTTTTTAACAACTTTGCCCAGGGCCACTGCAGGCTTATTTGATGATTACATTTATGGAGTTCTCATATTTTCCTAGATTTAAAGTTAGAAAGAACGCCAGAAGTCATCTAGTCTCACTTCTATTTTTTAAAATGAAGATTCTGGAGGCAGCTGGGTAGCTCAGTGGATTGAGAGCCAGGCCAATAGATGGGAGGTCCTAGGTTCAAATCTGGCCTCAGACACTTCCCAGCTGTGTTACCCTGGGCAAGTTACTTGACCCCCATTGCCTAGTCCTTACCACTCTTCTGCCTTGGAGCTAATACACAGTATTGAAGGTAAGGGTTTTAAAAATAAAATAAAATGAGGATTCTGAGTAACAAGAGTCTGGATTTGAACTAGGTCCTCTGGCTCCAAATCCAGTACTTATTCCCACTGTAGAAAGCTTCCTCTTTTTCTATTTTTTTTTCTCCAGACTATCAAAGAATCTTTGAAGATATACTAATGGGATCTGGAGACATCCTGAGAATTGACTGGCCCCTTGGTTCCTCTCTATGACTTAAGGGATTGTCTGGGCTGTTTTAGAATCATCATAGAATTTCAAGGGAAACCAATTTTATCAAAATGTAATTGTCAGAGTTTTAAAAAATTAATAAGTTTACAAATCTCAGTTTAGAAAATATGAGTAGGGCTAATGTCTTCTTGGATTCAAAAAGCTTGAGAAAAATGGCAAAATGAATTTAGTTTCTTAACAAAGAGTAGTTCAACACGAATATGTTATTTCATCAAGGATATTTTTAATGATATAGTCTTAAATACATATTCTGGTTTTCACTTAACTCTTCATTTTCTCATTTATTAGAGAATATAGTTGGTTTTAGCTAGGTGGCACTGTGGATAGAGTGCTGGACTTGGAGTTCGGAAGAGTTGAGTTCAAATCTAGACTCAAACACTTCCTAGCTGAGTGATCATAAAGAAATCACTTAATCTTTATCAGCCTTACATTTCTCATTTGGGACAATAAATATATTAGTAATGATATGTTAATAAATTGGAGATAATAATGTTGTCTTCTTTCCAGGGTGTTGTGAGGATAAAACAAGATAAAATTTTTTGAAGACTTTGCAAACTTTAAATATACTACTTGTTCTTTTATTTCTTTGTGCTTCGTTATCCACTAATGACTAATTAAAAGACTTTCATACATGGACTTTGGAATGTTCTTTAACATTAAATGTAATTATATGGATTTAGTCTTATAATACTGAATAATTATATTAACAAAATTATACTTGCTGAATATAAATAACAAAAACAACACTACTAGCAGCTGATATTTATGTGACAATTTAAAGTTTCCACAATATTTTATATACATTATCTCATTTGGTCCTCCTAATAACCCTGTGAAAGGTAGCTAATATGGTTTTATTATTTTCATTTTGCAGAAGAATAGTCAGAGGTCCAGCATCAGAGAGGGAAGTAGTAGAGGCATGATTTGAACACATCTTCCTGACTCTAGATTCAGTGCTTTATCCAAATACAGAGTTCTCTTTCTCTTTTCTTATTTTGTGATCTTTATGAATCAGACTGATTTTTGTCATTTGTGAATTCTTAAGCATTTTGGCCATCAGAATATTTTCTGAACTTTGATATCCCAGGCCATTTCTTTTAGACTGGCTCTGATCCATCCAAGTGGATGATGATATGATGACCAGGTGGAGACCCAAGTTGCCTCCAGACTTACTGTGAGCATAATATCAAGGTTTGTAGTCTCCAAATTTGCCTGTATGAGCTAAGCGGTAACTTTGAAGAGCCCTGAATAGATTGAATGAACGACTTAGTTAACAGTAGGGTGTACAATGATGTTTGTTTTTAACATTTTTTCAGAGGAACAATTGAGGTTGAAATGACATGTCCACACACTCAGGAATATGTTTCTTCTATGGTTTCTCCTGATGCTTTTTGTGCTTAATCCCACATTGGTGTTGTGAGACCCAGTTGGCTATGGATGGGAAGTAGATCTTTTCTGTCCTAGATAATCATGAAATAGATGTTCTATTCACAGGTATCCGAGAGTTCAATCAATCAATCATCAAGCTTTCATTAAGTTTATTACTACATTCTAGGCATTGGGGCTAAAAACAAACAAACAAACAAACAAAAAAATGAAACAATCCCTGTTCTCAAGGAGCTGACATTCTGCAGATCATTACATCTGGGAATACACACATACATTTATTGAAATTGGAAAAAAAACCCAGAATAAATTAAAAAATAAACACAATGTAGTTGAGGGTGCACTAGCAGAGGGAGGGGACATCAGGAAAGGCCTCATGTAGAAGGTAGAGGTGAACCATTTTATGAAAGGGGGATGTGAGAATGGAGTTTTAGGAGAGAAATATCCTTTCTCCAAGGAATTCATAAGATGACAAACTAATATATTTTAAATGCTGTACTTCCCTCATCTGGTAGATTTATATCTATGCCTATGCCTATGCCTATGTCTATGTCTATGTCTCTCTGTGTCTATATTGATGTATGTATCTTTATCTATATATCTCTATCTATGCCTCTGTCTGTATCTATGTCTATATCTATGTCTCTCTGTCTTTGTCTATATCTATGTCTATTTCTTTGCCTGTCTATATCTATGTCAATTTCTCTGCCTGTGTCTATGTCTTTCTCTGTCTATGTCTATATCTATGTCTATATCTATGTCAGTTTCTCTGCCTGTGTCTATGTCTTTCTCTGTCTATATCTATGTCAGTTTCTCTGCCTGTGTCTATGTCTTTCTCTGTCTATGTCTATATCTATGTCAGTTTCTCTGCCTATGTCTGAATCTATGTCTATATCTGTGCCAATTTCTCTGCCTATGTCTACATCTATGTCAATTTCTCTGCCTATGTCTGTATCTATGTCAATTTCTCTGCCTGTCTTTATGTCTATATCTGTCTCTATGTCTATGTTTATGTCTATATCTATGTCTAAGTCTCTATCTCTATGTTGATATCTATGTTTATAGCTACATCTATGCCTCTATGTCTTTCTCTATATCTATATTTCTGTGTTTATCTCTATGTCTCTCTTTATCTATGTTTCTGTTTCTGTGTCTATATCTATGTCTATGTCTCTCTCTCTTTATCCGTGCTTATGTCTATGTCTATTTCTATAACTTTATTTGTTATATTTCTGGCTGTGTCTCCATGTCTTTATCTATGTCCGTCTATACATTTTTTATCTCTGCTTTTATGTCTAACTATCTATTCTCTATCTGTATCTATTTCTCTATGTCTATGTCAGTGTCTGTATCTATATCGATGTCTCTGTATCTATGTCTATGTCTGTCTCTATGTCTATATCTCTATTTCTGTGTCTGTATCTGTAACTAAGCTTATATCTATGTCTATATCTTTATTTCCCTGTCTTAGTCTTTCTTTATCCATGCTTATATCTATGTCTATTTCTATGTCTCTGTGTCTCTATCCATGTCCATGTCTATCTCTATATCTATGTCTCTATTGATCTTTTTATCCATGTTTATATCTATGTTATATATATGTCTATATTTCTATGTCTACATCTATATTTATGTCTAGGTCTCTAACTATGTCTATCTCTATTTACGGCTATCTCTCCATATCCACATATATCTTTCTGTAGCTATACCTTTATCTCTAGCTCTATATCTACATCTGCATCTACAACTGCATTTATATCTCTATACCTATAACTATATCATCTATATTTATATCTTCTTTTGTTTAGTTGTTTCAGTTGTGTCCAGTTTTTTTGTGTCTCTATTTGGGGTTTTCTTGGCAAAGATACTGAAGTGGTTTGCCATTTCCTTCTGTAGCTCACTTTACAGATAAGGAAACAGTTTTAAGTGACTTGCCCAGGATCACTTGGCTAGTAAATGCCTGAGATTGGTTTTAAACTGAGGTCATCCTGACTCTAGTCCAGCACTCTATCTTCTATACCACCTAGCTACCCTATATTGTATGTGTTTCTATGTTTACATCTCTATTCACATCTGCATCTCTGTATCTGTATTTCTACCTATCCTTTTTATAAATGATGTACATTTAAATTTTTCTTACAAAGAACATTGAGAGATAGCTTGACAGTGGTTAGAGAGCTGGTCTCTAAGCCAAGAAGACCTAGATTCAAGTAATGCCTCTGACACTTACTGACAGTGTGACCCTGGGTAAGTCACTTAGCCTTTTGGTGCTCTAGGTAACTCTCTAAGATGGAGAAGGGACCAATTTGAATTGATAGAGGGACTTTCCTGTCCTGGAATTTGCCTAAATGGACGAAAATTACATTTCTAGTCCCTCATTACTAAAAATTACATTATATTGTAATGAAGAATTAACTGAATCAATCATAAAAATTAATTATATTCTGTAAACAAAGTTAATTAATAAAAATTTTAAACCAACCATAACAAATAGTGCTAAGTTTTATCGAAACTGTGCAATCTTAATGTTGTGTGCTAATTACGTCATAAATTATCTGAGAATCACAGGTTTGGAGGAATGGTAGAGGGTTAGTCTGAGCCTCTCATTTTATAAATGAGGAACAGAGTCCCTTAGAGATGAAGGGATCTCCCCCAGGTTACCAGAGTCATCATTAGCAGAGGCAGGATTGCAGCTTGGATTTATGGCCTTTCTAATGTTTCCTTCTTGTCTTACTCTCCCAGGCAGTTTTTCTTTGTTATTCACTCAAAATAGGAACAACAAAATATATAGAAACATTAAGAGGGAGACTAGAGAGTGACTGAAAGGGAGAGAAATCAAATACTTGTTAATAAAAAAAAAATTAAAATACAAAGACCCATTGAGACAGCTACACACACCAGATCAAGAGATTCAGTCAACCCAGGGATGTGTTCTTCCTTTTCAGAAAAAGCTCTAATCCTACTAGCTTCATGAAGAGGAGAGAAATGGAGGAATAGCCCTGAGGGTTGAAGGGAATTGCAGGAAGCTTCAGAAAGGACAATAATTAAAGGAGTTTAGATCCTTGCTGAGCTCTTTAAATCTGTGAAGTGTGGTAGGGAGAACCCTTGGAAGAATACTTCTTCCATTTTCTAGCCATGTGACCACAGGCAGGTCAAATAACCTTTCTGAGCTTCATTTTGTCTCTGATAAAATGTCCTAAAACACACCGTCTTTTTCTTCTAGGGAAACTCTTTTATAGTGCTTATGAAATGAGAATTAGGGCTGGAGAGGGTCATGTTCCATAGGCCTAGCTCCCCAAGTGTCCCAGAGTTACTTTCAGTGTGGATATCATGGAATCATAGAGTTGGCATTTGGAGGGACCATTAGTGGGCTTATTCTTGTGATGTCTACATCCTGGCCCCACTCTTCCATCATCCCTGTCTTTTTTTCTTCCTTCTTCTAACCATCTGCCTCACTTTATCAGGGAACTAGTCCCCTACGCCATTGCTTGAGTACTTCCCAGTACCCTTCTCTGTGTAGCCTTCTCTCCAACGTAAGCTCCTTGAAGGCAGGAATCACCATAATATGGCGTATTTGTTCCCCCTCTCTTCTTCCTGTCTACTTAACACAGTGTGAGATACATGGTAAGGGTTTAATAATTGCACAATCTATCTAGTACAACCTCTTTATTTTACTGCTATGTGGTGAAATGGTTAGAGCTCTGGACTGGGAGTCAGAAGAGATTTGGGTTCAAATCTGCTCTTAATGCTAGCGGCATTATGCTGGGGAAGTTATTTAACTTCTCTCAGACTCAGTTTTCATATTTTCGGGATGGGATTATAACTCTGCCATGAAGGATTGTGTGAGTATCAGATGGGATATTTGTAAAGTGCTTTGTAAACTTTACAGCCCTTTATAAATAATATAATAATGTATTATTTATATTAATTATATATTAATTAATTATTATTATTACTAAAGAAACTGCAGTCTTTTTTTTTTTAAACCCTTACCTCCAGACTTGGAGTCAATACTGTGTATTGGTTCCAAGGCAGAAGAGTGGTAAGGGTAGGCAATGGGGGTCAAGGGACTTGCCCAGGGTCACACAGCTGGGAAGTGTCTGAGGTCAGATTTGAACCCAGGACCTCCTGTCTCTAGGCCTGGTTCTCAATCCACTGATCTACTCAGCTGCCCCCGAAACTGTGGTCTTGAAAGTCACCCAGGTAGTAGAGTAGGATTTGAACTCATCTCCTTTATAAAAATTCAAAACTATATTGATATCCATGATGTACATATAAGAACATGCAGGCAAGTAGCATAAGCATCACACTCATTTATTATTTTTATTTATATTATATTATAAATTATAAAACAATATTATGAATTATAATATAAAAATAATATAATATAAATTATAGTATAAAACATAATGTAATATAAATTATAATAGAATGTATAATAGAATATATTATAATAGAATATATATTGTAAATAAATTATATTTATTACTGTATTTATTAGAAAAATGGGCAGCGAGGTGGTACAGTGTATATAGCACGATTCCTGGAGTCAGGAAGACTCATTTTCCAAAGTTCAAATCTGACTTCAGACCCTGAGTAGTTGTGTGACCCTAGGGGAAGTCACTTGCCCTTATTTGCCTCAGTTTCCTCATCTGTAAAATGAGTTGGAGAAGGAAATGATAAATCACTTCCCTATCTTTGCCAAGAAAACCCCAGATGGGATCATGTAGAGCCTGAAACGACTGAGCAGCACATTTTTTTAGAAAAGTTCATCTGTGCACCTTTCTTCCTTTGACATTCTTTCCTAGTTCTAGTGGATGTTGAGAATGCCGGCAAACCTGTTTATGATACTGGTATGTAAATTCCACAGGTCTTAAATGATTTCTTTATTGGCCCATAAACAATAAAGGACTCATTTGAATACCTATTGGAGGACTGAGGATTTCAGTGGCACCGGGCAGAAAGTAAAACTTCAGAGACTTCAAAGGCGCATCTACTTAGTGTAATTAGTAACTTGGATTTATAGAACACCTTTCCTTTAAGAAGCTCCAGGCACTTTCAGGACAAGTTTTCAAAAAGAGAAAAAAAAAATGGGGGGGGGGGGAGGAGAGAGAAGGATGAGGAATTAACTCATAGCCAGTGGGTGCAGTTGTGGGGAGCTTAATGGAAGAACAGGATCGGTGAGTGGAAATGTTTCATGAAAACTTCTGTTTTACAGTTCTGCATCTGTTTTGCCATTTTTTTGGGGGGGGAATGCTGTGGGATGGATTCTCAAGTCAAATGATTAGGTCAGGGTGTGATGTGACCACCTCCCCTCAGCCTAGAGGGATAATTAGAGACGGAGAGAGATTGCACAATAGTGATGTAAGCATCCTGGGGATGCGCTGCTGACCCTGGGGACACTTGGGGTCAACTCAGGGGAGTCCCTAATTGACTTCAAGGATCTCTAGGATCACTGCAATTTCCCCCAGGGCACATGAATAACTGTTTTCTGACACTCTCTTCACACCCATTCCCTCCGGACAGCTTTTCCCACTCCAACTAAAGCTGCCCCCCAGGGTCTTCAGGAAAAAAAGAAAAAAAAAAGAAAAAAAAAAAGATTTCACAGAGCCTGGGGACAAATCCTTACACTCTGAAGTTGCTGACTGTCTCTTTGCTTTCCTCTGTAGGTTGGGACCGAGATTCTCTCCTCCCCACCCCTCCCCCAGATCTGATTCCCTTTTTTTGTTTCTTCTAGCTTCTATATTCCCATCAGTCTTCTTCGGTCTTCCTTTTATTTTTAGGTCTTTCCCTCCTTTTTCTCTCTTTCCTCGACCCTCCTTTTTTTCATTTTCTCTAACTTTTGCATGGCTGGATCTACTCCACACTACAAAGGCAATGTGGAAGGATGAGACGATTATGTAATTATACAAAGGAGAAATCTGCTACTGATGAAAGAAAGATTGGGCGGGGTGGATGGAAAGGAAGGGGAGGGATTGGGGAGACTAAATTGTCAGAACTCATCGAGGTGACCAGATGTGGGCACAGATTAAACCCTTGAGAGAATATACATTTAATCTGATGTACTTAAATGAAATAGTTTTTAATCTGACTGTATGTGATAGTAACTACTATATATATGTATATATATATATATATATGTTTTTCTATCTGTCTGTTTGATTACCTACTCATCTATCTATCTATCTATCTATCTATCTATCTATCTATCTATCTATCTGTCTGTCTGTCTGTCTGTCTGTCTGTCTGTCTGTCTGTCTTTCTCTCTGTCTGTCCTTCTGGTCACCTCGATGAGTTCTGACAATTTAGTCTCCCCAATCCCTCCCCTTCCTTTTCATCCACCCCGCCCAATCTTTTTTCATCAGTAGCAGATTTTTCCTTTGTATAATTACATAAGCGTCTCCTCCTTCCACATCACTTTTGTAGTGTGGAGTAGATCCATCCTTCCATCCGTCCGTCCGTCTGTCTGTCAGTCTGTCTATCTATCTATCTATCTATCTATCTATCTATCTATCTATCTATCTTCTATCCATCTGTCTATCTGTCTATCTATCCATCCATCCATCCATCCATCCATCTATCTGTCTGTCTGTCTACTTATCTATCTGTCTGTCTACTTATCTATCTGTCTGTCCATCTGTCTCTGTCTATCTATCCATCTATCTATTGATGATCTGTCTATCTCTGCCTGCCTTCTCTCTCTCCCTCTCTCCTTCTCTCCCTCTTCCCTCCCTCCTTGTCTGTCTGTCTGTCTGTCTGTCTGTGTCTGTCTCTATCTCCCTCTCTGTCTCTCTGTCTCTCCTTCCCTCCCCTCTCCCTCTCCCTCCTCTGTCTCTGTCTCTTTGTGTCTCGGTGTCTGTGTCTGTGTCTGTCTCTCTCCTACTCCAACAACTATAGATTCCATTGAACACCAAGACCAATGGCAACAGAAAGGAGAGGCCAAGTATATTTAATTTCTTTTCGGCTGGTTGCCTGATTTTCTTTAGAGCCAGACTGTTTTCTTTTATCCCTTTAGGCACTTAGGATAGTATAGTATTTATTTCCTCTCATAAGTGCTCTAGGTTTTGCTCTTAAAATATGTACTTGTGCTTGTTTAGTTAGGGTTGAGAAATCCTCATCTTGGTTTACATTTTAAGGTCACTAGACTTGGAGAATTAAATGAATATCCATTTTTTAAAATGAAGATCCACTTCAATCCAGCTTAGGAAAGGTGCTTAGAAGAGGCAGGCAGGGGAGAGACAGGATGATGATTATGTCTTGTAATTAGTGCTCCACTGATAGATATTGTATGGTTGGAAATAGGAAGAGTCCTTCCTTCTGGTATTCCAATCACATGAAGTTAATTAGTTTTATACCAATTATGAGAGAGATGGAAGGGACTATAGAGATCATTTCCTCACTTTACAGATATGGAAACTGAGGCCCAGAAAGGTTGAGACTTGTCCAAAGTCATAAAGATGATAAGGAACAGAGCCAGGATTCAATTAGAGGTTCTCACTTTCAAAATTCTGTCCCCTTCTCTCCCCCCATTTTTAAAAATCATATTGCCTCTTTTTTTTTTTTTAAACCTTACCTTCTGTCTTAGAATAGAGAAGAACGCTAAGAGTTAGATGATCGGAGTTAAGTGGTCATACATCTAGGAAATGTCTAAGGTCAGATTTGAATCTAGGACTGCCTCCCCCTCATCTCCATCTTGGCACTCTATTCAGTGAGCCACCTAGCTACCCATACATAACCTCTTAAAGAAAGAAAACAAACCTTTTTTTCTTTCTTTTTTTTTTTTTTTTTTTTTTGTAAGTACCTATTCACCTTCAGGGATGGATTATAGTTCTGTTCAAATGAGCCCCTCCTCCTTCATCTCAATTGGTTTGGTTTTTTCCTGCAAAACCCTTTGATGATGGCACACTGATAATCCATCAAAACTCATCCTTGGTAAGCTTTCAACCTTTGCAACCAGAGGAGGGAAGGATTTTTTCTTTTTTTCCTTGTCTGTGAGCAGGTCTTTCTTAGCACCAGCAGAGCACCTCCATTATGGTCAATCCTTTTTTTTTTTTTTTCCTTTTCCTTTTTTTAAACCCTTACCTTCTGTCTTAGAAACAATACTGGGTGTTGGTTCCAAGGCAGAAGAGTGGTAAGAGCTAGGCAATGGGGGTTAAGTGACTTGCCCAGGGTCACAGAGCTGGGAAGTGTCTGAGGTCAAATTTGAACCCAGGACCTCTAGGTCTGGCTCTTAATCCACTGAGTCACCCAGCTGCCCCCCACGGTCAATACTTTTTGAAGAGGATAATGATGTTGCCGAGTCATTTGCTGAAAGACAAAGTTCAGCCTTTTCCTTTATGATTTCCTTGATGTGGATACTCCATCTAAGATGGAGATAATAACATAGCCATGCTGTCACATATCATGTGCCTTTTCCATTATGCAACATGTTGGTGGCTTTCTTTAGTTCTCTAGATGTTGTATAGTATCAGTGGAATATTCAGGCTTTTAACTGGCTATCTCTTGGCACCACGATATGATCAATAAATTTTTCTTTTATGAAGCTATTTTCTGAGTGACATTTTTATCTCCTTTTGCAATTTTTGTTTAATTCTTCTATAACTTATTGACTTCAAGTAATAATGAGCAAATTTAGGACTCAGACTTTCAAATACAATTTTCCATACCTACCTTTTCTTCATTTTCTAACCTTGTACACACACACACACACACACACACACACACACACACACACACACACACGATTTTGAGCTGCTGTATCAGAGATGGTAATAAAGGCACCAACATGTAACAAATGTACTACATGCTAGATTAGAGACCCTTATTCCCATGGTACATGAAATCCACATTTATACCACTCCACGATCCTCTTTTGGTGTATAATATTCCATTTGAGCTAGCTAGCTACCTTTCCTGATTGTAGCCCGTGGTGCTGTCACCATTATACCACCCTCCCTGGGGCTGTTCTCCCCATCCTTACCCTCCTGGGTTCCAAGTGGTCACTCTTGGGAAATGGGACTTCCACTTTAACGGTGCAATTCTCTGTCTCGACTTTTCTTTCCTTTTCTTACCCCTTCCCCCAACTCTATGAAGTGTAGACTTCCTATGCTATATCTTTCAGCTTAAAATGGATGGGCCATTTTGAGCTATTAAATTTAGGATCAGAAATTCATAGAATTATAGGATTGAGACGGATCTTGAAGGGTTGTCAGATGTATCTCCACACTCACAGGTATGATCATCTTTTCTCACATATCTTATTTTCCTCATGGTGAAAAGGTCATCATATAGACATATCTATAAAAGGTCATACATATAATATAGTCAACTGGAGGGTGGCCAGGAAACGGGCTTCAGAGTTCTACGGCTAAGGGGCCATGTGAATAATTCACTCTATGGACCTCTGATTCCTCATTTGTAAAATAAAAGTACTAGAATAAAATGATTCTTAGGGTCACTCCTACCTCTGCTGTTTCATGATTCCTCTAGTGTCTTACTCTGGCATTAACCTCCAATAAAGTGCTACTCTGATACCATTGGTCCTCTTCTGAAAAAAAAAAAGTCCTTTTCACCATGAGGAAAATAAGATATGTGAGAAATGATGATCATGCCTGTGAGTGTGGAGATACATATGATGACCCTTCAAGATCCATCTCAATCCTATAATTCCATGAATTTCTGATCCCAAATTTTATAGATCAAAATGGCCCGTCCATTTTAAGAAGAGGATGAACAACAGCCACCCTGATGCCTCATTGTATCTAGGAGGTGATCTTAGGTTTTTCACTCCCTAGAAAGGCTTCAAGCATGGGACTAGCCTAACTATGGTGGGAGAGACTATTCACTGGGTTGACTGTATAGACCAGTGATTCCCAAAGTGGGTGCCACCGCCTCCTGGTGGGTGCTGCAGTGATCCAGGGAGGCAGTGATGGCATACTTTTTTTGTATTACATTCTATTCTGAGTTTAATAAATAGTTTCATAATTTCCAGGGGGTTCTAAGTAATATTTTTTTCTGGAAAGGGGGCGGTAGGCCAAAAAAGTTTGGGAACCGCTGATATAGAGTGATGCACTTAAATTTTTATTTTTTAATGCAACCCAACTCTGAGAGGGTGATGGACTTTGGTGAAGATAATAGTGAATCCAGTAGAATCATGGCTTCTTGAAGCACTTCATGTCTTCAATTCATTCCTTTTTTTACCTCATTTTTACTCTTCTTTGTCAATATATCCTGCCAGGATAAATTATATTGGTTTCTAGCATAAAGAACATTTTAGTTCCTCTCAATCTTGCCTCTCCTTGACTTGCGAAAGAGCACTGGCCAACCTAATCTCTTCAGGCACTGGTTGTTGTTTAGCCACATTTGTAATAGAGTTGCCTCCCCTGAATAAGAATGGTAAAAGGACTTTTTTTTAATTGTCTATCTCCTGACTCTGGCCAACCTGTTGTCTCTCTTAGAGCTCCAGCACCAGTTTATGAATTTGTTGACTTAAAACAAACCAGAGACTAAAATGTCAATAAAATGGCTCTTTGTTTTTGACAATCAGGTAGTATGTCTTTGTCGAATGCATTGTGTTCCATAAAGTATACCTGATTGCATGGTGGCTTTGACTGAAGTTCACGTTACATAATAATGTGAGCCTTTCTTAGAAAAGGGTCATGAGTGATATTTCATATACCAGCAAACACTGGGACCTACCCTAATAGTTACTCACCTTTCATGATTATGCTTTCATAAATTATGCAAACTTTAGGCTGGGTTGTTATGAGTCCAGGAAATGTTGCCTAGACAGAAAAATGTGATCAGATTGATTTTCCACAGTTCTTTATTTACCTTGGTTTCCTGGTTGGGACCCAGCAACATCAATCCTGCCTCTTGCATGTCGGTAATGGAACTCCCTTCAATTTCTAGAACACCATAGAGTTTTCAAAAGTGCTTTCACTGCCACCATCTTGTCTGATCTACAACTCCATGAGGTTGGTAGAGCAGTTCTTACCAGCCCCATCGAATAGATGAATAGATTGAGTCACAAAGACCTGGTTTAAAGTCATAAGGGAGTTAAAAGTCAGAGCCAGGACTGGAACTGAGGTCTTATGACTTGGAATGTAATTTTCTTTCCACTACATCATGCTGCCTATCAAGGGAAGAGGGGCCCCTGGAAAATGGGCCAACTAAATTGTATATCCTGCATCAAATTTTTCCACTTTACCCAGACCTGGCTTCAGAGTAAGGCTGGTCTATATGACAGTGGAAGAATCAGACTTGGACCAAAAAAATGTGGTTTCCATTCAGCTGCAGTAGCATAAACAGAATCGAGAAATCTTCTAAACAATGGCTCACTTTTTTACAGAGTATTTTTCTGTTTTCCTTTAAAGTAGGACCTTTCAGAGATGGAAGGAACTTTTTTTTTTTTTTTTTTTTTTTTTTATCTCTGAGCAGGCACAGAAGGAAGCTAATAAAAGAAATGGTTCCTTAAACCACTTCTTCTTGGGGCAGACTATGATATCATAGATAAAACGAATGATGATTCTAAAGCGAGCACATTCCCAATGTTCTGTATTTCTGGACAAATATGGCAGAGGAGAGGTGCGTAATGCAGAGAACATGGCTTTCCATGCTGGGTCACGAGATGGCTTCTTTCCCTCTCAGAACCATTCAAAAATGAACATGGAAGGGAAAGAGATTCCAACCAGCCCATTGTTTGTTCCTTGGGATTGTTTTCGAAAGTTTTCATTCTTTTCCTAAGTTAATACCCTTGAATATCTATGAGCTGTCACATTTTTGGTAACTAATAACTGTGTCAAGCTGTGCTGACAAAATGTCCCAGCATCACTGTTAATATGCATTGTCATTTTAAGCATGAAACAGTTTAGCTAATGATTTATCTCGTATAATGCAGCACTTGGGGCAGCTGTATGATTTGTCTCTTTAGCAAGTCAAGTAATTTCTTTAACAAAATGTTAAGCACAGATGGGCCATAAGCTGTCAGTTAACCATTATTGTGCATACATCTGCTTGCTTTCAATGCACTGTTTTATGTATTCAGACAGTTACTTAGCTGTAGCTCCCTGAAAAGCTGGACGTACTCTGATTGGCAAATAAAATGTTCATTTGTCTCTTCTTCCTATTGTTTTGTTTTGGTAACACATGTCAGCAGCTCAATTACCCAGTTCATTAACAGCTCCCAGTGGACATGATGGCCAACCCATGATAAGGAGGGCGATTGTGGCACATATGGGCAATAATAGCCTGTCTCTAGGCAATTGTAAATAAAAATCACTTGGCCCGGCTCCTTTTACTGGGACTACTGTTTTCTTGTTCCTCTTCAGAGTGCGAATTACCTTTTCTTTCAGTGCGACTGAAGCCCGAACAAATAAAATATAGTTCACTGGTTTTAAAACTGAAAAGGGAAGAGAGAGGAGGGTTAGGGTGAAGATGGAGGATATCTAGCTATCCATGGCAGCTGTCGTTTTTTGTTTTGTTTTAAAATATGACTGGAAAACGGATCATTCTCAATATCAGAGGCTGTTCTTAGAAAATTGTTAGCTAATTAATGAGTTAACTAATCAGTTTACCTAATTGAATAGTAGCACATTTTCTTGGAGTTCCTCCATTTTCTTTTTCTCAGCTGAGGTTTTAAAGTCCCTGGTTCCTGGGGAGTTAAAAAAAAAGCCATTTTTCTTTCTTTCTTTCTTTCTTTTTTCCCCCTAGTATGCTGTTTGCAAGTAGTAGTAGCTTTCAAAGGGGGGGTAATTGGAGTGTGGCTTAATCAAAGAGACTCATGTCAGGAATGTAATTATTTTTGTTATTATTTTTCATCAGGGAGACTAAGCTTCAGGAAAAAAGGGCTAAGAGCATCCGTGTTAATTTCAGGCCTTTTTCTGCCTGCCTAAGTCAATCATGGATTTCTTTTTTCACCTCTGTTATTGGGACAAGTTTACATAGGCGCTCCGACTAATGTGTTTTTTATTGCTCCCTGATTTCCTTTTAAGGAAATGATTTTGTTCTTTTAAACACCAGTGGAATCAGGAAGGGCACGAGGACAAAAATACAAATATCATAAAGTATCTTAGCAAGTATTTACATGTAAACCCCTCCATTAAAAAAAAAAGCCATCATTTAAAGAGTCAGAATCAAGGATTCATTTATTGGAGAACGACTGGATTCCCAACCATGAAACCTACCAGTTGTTAATTTTTTTTGCTTTGGGGCTCTCCCCAAAAGGTGTGGATTCTTTCTATCCTTATATAGATTTACTGTTCCTTAGGTGACCAAATAATATCGTTAAAGGGATGGATATTGAAGAAATGGGAGGTGGGGGGGACTGGAAATCAAAATGGCAGATTCAATGAAACCCAAAGGATTCCAGTGCCACGAGAATCTTCTTTTGGGCATCTTGGGCTTGCTCAGCTCTCCAACTCTGGGATCATTTTAGAGAACTACAACAGCCCTTATCTTAAGTAAACATCCAATACTCAATGTTGTGGATTTAAAATAACTCACAGGTGACTGACTGAACTGACTCTAGACCTTCTGAACTTGTCCCCTGCTGCCTGCCATATTCATAACTAATCTGTACTCTCCACCCAGGGTAGTGGGCACTTGGGGAGTTGTTGACTGTCAGACTTTATTTGTGCTATTTTGATTAGCACAAACCTGGCAGGAGCTTACTTTGTTTTTAATGACCCCTCGCTGCGAGGCGGAGGTTTCAGGAGGAGGGACTGGGGAGAGAGGAGGGGAATAGCATTACATTTCTCTAGCTAAGAAGCGGTGGATTGCCGGGCTGGAGCCTTAGTAGGTAAATGATTGGAGACTCTTAATGAGATTTTAGTGCTCTTGGGTGAGCCTTTATCTTAAAGGTGAAAAGGAAACACCAACCAAGAAACACCTTGTGAGAAACTGACTCATCCTTTTCCCTTTGACTAAAGGTCTTTCTTTTTTCTTTTTCTTTCTTTAAAGGGGGTGAGAGGGAGGTGGGATTGAAGATGAAGTTACTGATGAAGAGAAAAAGGAAAAACAAAACAACTCCAATACTGTCATCTTCTGCTAATTTATCAACTAATGACAGCAATTGCTCAAAACTCAGATTCATGCTAATACAGATTCTGAGTCTTTTTCAGCTAAATTATCAAAGTAAATAAGCTCTAAAGATTTATCCCAAAGTTCCTACAGAAAAAAACAACAAAACACTGAGTTTTTATCTTGCAGCAATTCATCTATTTTTACTATATCTATCTACATATACCTATATGTGTATATATATATATATATATTTTTGAAAGTGTATTTTTGAAATGACAACAGAAATACCTCAAGTACTTTTGAGCTTGTGAATTAATGTGGAAGAGAAGGTTCCAGGTGCTGAAGCCTCTGGACTGGAGAGGCTTGGATTAACCCCTACTGTGCATCCATTTCAACCTCCCCCCTTCCCCCCCAAACCCAACCTCCCCTTTCTCATCCGCAGCAGCTTTCTTTGTCTCTCCTGCGTCCTGCCAGGCAGGTGTCAGAGCCCTGAATGCGCGTAAATGCCCCGTTGATGGATTCCACAGATGGAGCGTGGAAATTGGTAGAATAGGCCTCAGCCACAGGCCATTTCTTGAGACCCAACAAAAGCCTCCAAATAAGTCAACAAAAATCCCAAAGATCACAAAAGGAAAGTGTCATTTGTCATTTACTCTGGGTCTGTGAGGGAGTCTCAGTCTTGCTTCACTCCTCCTGGCTTGCACCCGAGTAAACACGATAGAGGTCATTCACATCTTTCTCAGTGTAAAAAGGCTACCGCAGATCAGTAAACAGTTAGATGCCCCATTGTGTCCCCCTCCCCCGATGAATGATAAAGCTCACAAGCAGAGGATAGTCTACAATTAGCCCCATAGGTGCATCAAACTTTGAGTTGTCCCTTGAAAAACCTCACAGACACGTCCTATTTAATTTGGGGAGCATATTGAAAAAAAAGTGTCCTATATAGTTCTCTGGGGGTGATTTAATATCTATCTTGTCTTAAGTTAGAGAAACCCACCATCAAGGGATTAAAAATTATTTATATCATCCAACCTAGGGATATCAGGCGTGAAGAAGGGAGAAGTACCAGTCTCATCTGGAAAGGGACAATTTTATAGCTAATGGGTGATAGCCAAGACTCTCCCTTCCATCCACCTTCTCCCACCTCTAACTAGCCTCCTGTGTTTGTGAAGCATTTTGTGTGATGTCTGAAGTGAACATAGGCATGAACTCATTGTCATGTTTTGGCTCTTTAATGATTCAAATGAAGGGGTTTGCTGGGAGGAAAAACAATGCAGCTGATACATTCATGGGAACTCTGATTTTGTTGTTCAATTTTGCCTTCACCCATGTTAATATTATGCTTGTCTGGAAGCTGATAATTATAGAATTTCACGTGACTAAATCTCTATGAAAGTGAGGAAAGATTTTATGTTTAATAGTGTTAACTAGGATGAAATATTTCCCAAGGCCACAGAACAGGTCACAAGGGGTTAAGGGACAAAGACTTGCTCTCTAATTCTGTAATTCCTTCTTTAATTAAACTTCATGGTTAGTCCACTGGTGGTACTTATGGTTTCTCCTCCCATTTCGATTTGCTCCTGAAGGGAGGAATTTGTAATCCTGTGGGGTATGATTGTTGTCCAATCCTGGATCCCTTTTGTTACTGATGACTCTCCTTTCCCCAAGCTTAATTATGGAAGTAGAAGAATGATGGGAAGACATTGGGGCAAGTAAAAAGTTGGGCACTGGAAAAATCATAGGTGGTTTTGACATGAAGAAGTAGATTATATGGTCCTAAGAATTGCTGTGTGAGATACCCAGGTGAAATGGTAATGGCTCCTAAGACGATCACTTAGGATACTTTGGGGCTAGGTTCATGGCTACTACTTCTTGCTGAGTAACTTGAGAATGACTCCTGTTCAAGGTTATATGGGTAGTCTTATTTAAAACAACTTGAAATGGTTTTCAGCTCTCCAGACCTTGGGCTAAACTATCTTTGAAGAGGTTCTAGTAAAAAACTAGAAAATGGGAAGTAATACTTCAATGGAAATATGAGCTGAGTGATCAGTTTTAATGATGGACTATAGAATGGCAGGCTGGATTGTGGAATCAGTGATCTGTAACGTCTGTTGAGATGGACTGAAAATGGTGGGTATGGCGAATTGAATGTTCTTGACAGATCAAAGAGGGCCTGCTTGATGATCTGGATATATTTCTTAGTGGTAGACCACAATGATTGAAGTAATAGACACATTAATGGTCAGAGTGGTTGATTTGATGTGTGGGTTAGACATGCCCATGATGTTACTGAGAATTCTTCAACTGCTATTGGAAAGTTATTTAAGATTTGGGCAGTATCAGAATAATTAACTTGTCTTTGAATTTAAACTTCCTTCCTTCCTTCCTTCCTTCCTTCCTTCCTTCCTTCCTTCCTTCCTTCCTTCCTTCCTTCCTTCCTTCCTTCCTTCCGTCTCTCT